>NC_064824.1:101362500-101665531 GCF_024166365.1 Elephas maximus indicus
CCACAAACTACATTCAGCAGGCATGGCTTTGAAGAAGTCAGTTAAGAGTAAGCAGGTTTGGAAATGGGCTTTTGAGTTAAGTGGCTTTATCTTTTTGCTTTTTCCTAAACTGTTTCTACTTACTTTTTCAGTAATACCAATATAAAAAAAAATTATATAATACCAATAAAACAGTAAAATCACCATACGTCTGTGCACCACTTTGACCAGTAGGCGGCTCTCTTATTTCATGTTCTAAGAACTAGGAAGCTTCTCCATTCTTTTCAAAGACTAGATGTCTCGGTTGTCAAATTTGGTTCATAATGTTTTCTTATTGTTTATAAATAATAAGTAGAACAAGTTCTGTGAACAGCATTTACATTTGAAGAGTCCAACACTTTTCATGGGCTGAGATGCTTTGGGCTATGCAGAAAGCCTTCTTTCTAGTGCAACACAAAAAATCAAAGCCAGGCTTTAACAAACGTGACCTTGTTACACTATGACTTCACTTTAGTTCTGCAGTGAAACATAATTTGCAATTTCTGAGACACTGGAAGAGGTATCCAATCCAGAGTTGTTCCAGCGTATTCACGCAAGCCTAGCATTCTATCAAATTTTTTTAGAGTTCTGTGAAGGCATTTTATAAGCAAAGTTAGGCTTTACATTTTTTTTTAAACCATTACTGACTTTGGCTTTCTTCATATTTAACTTTTTTAATGATATGATTTCTGACTGCTTTCTGTTCTGTGATTATTTTTTATCAATCTTCAGAATTGTTGAAGTCTTCAGTATTACTGTATATACCATAATAAGGACAAAAAATGTACCATTGTCTTTCTATTACTATAATGCTTTTGAAATCGGAAAATTCTTTTTCTTCATTTTGTGGGATATTTTGTGACAATCCATATTGCAGCTTTCAGTTAACATTAGTTCGTATGGCTTTTTTTTTTAATCAATTTTTATTTTTTTAATTAATCTTTTTCTTCTAAAAATAAAAGACATTAATATACTACAAGGTCCATATCACCAAACAACAGTTCATCAATCCATAGATTACCCATGGAAACAACATTCTTTCTTGTTGCTATTTGACCCAGAAATTAAAATGCAGATAATTAAATCTGTTTCAACGAAATGTGAATTAGTAGAGTATTTGATTAAAAAAAAAAAAAAAGACATTCCCTAAAGCAGTACCGTCCAGTAGATGGTGATGATGGAAATGCTCTCTATCTGTACTGTCCAATTCAATAGCTACATAAATTTGAAAATTCTTGTTTTAAGCTTTCATGAAGATGCCTCCAAATGAATAAACTGACACAAAGCTCCCAACTGGAAGAACTTATTTGAGAGTCCTAGGTGGTAAATGCAGCTGATATCCCCTTTGCTAAAGATGAAAATGAAATGGTAAGGAAAGAATGAGACATTGCTACACATATCCTAGTAAAACAAAATACTCCAAATGATCAGTGAAGTATGAGCTATCATAGATCATATCTGACTCCCCAGTGTTCTTCAAGGTGCCTATTTCAAAAGTGCTGGATAATTTTCTATATATATACATATATATATTTTTTAACTTAAATCTGACCCACTATTTTCTGAGTTATAGAAAGGGAAATTGTTTTTCCCCTTTACCCAAACAACAATCCCTGTGGATTTGAAGGCTGTTTCTATTGTAACACATTAATCGAAGACTTCCATGTGTTTTGAAACAGGACCTCTTTCAACATGAAAATTGTTAGCAACAAAAGAATGATATCCTCACATAGATTGTGTAGGCAAGAACCAAAAAGGGACATAACTGACCTTTGACTTAAGGGATAAAAACCCTTGCGTCCTTTCAAAGAGATTTACACAAGTATTTTTTTTATTCCTAGCCCAAAGCTGATTTGAAGAATTAAGAAACCAAGAGCTAGGATTGCTTCAATTAACAGTTTGACTAAAATTCTGGAAGGTATGTAGCTATCACCCCATCTGTCAGTTTGTCGTACTATGGTGGCTTGCGTATTGCTATAATATTGGAAGCTATGCCACTGTTATTTCAAAAACCAGTAGGATCATCCATGGTTTCAGTGGAGCTTCCAGACTAAGACTGACTAGGAAGAAAGGGCCTGGCTCTCTACTTCTAAAAATAAGCCAATGAAAACCTTATGGATCACAACTGAATACTGTCCAATATAGTGCTGGAAGATGAACCCCCTAGGTTGGAAGGTACTACACAATAGCCTCAACAATGGACTCAAACATACCAACATCACAAAGATGGCACAGGACCACGCAGTTGCATTCTGTTATACTTAAGGTTGCTGTGAGGTGGAGCTGATGTGGTGGCAACTAAGAACAAAAAGGTATGTAGAATATCAGTAAATCACGCTCTGTAGAGACCTTCCTCTCAATTACTTTGGGTCCTCTTGCATCATTTATGTGCGTGACATACAAGAAAAGAATAATTCCTACTTTCTAGGAAGGGAGTAAAAACATGATGAGCCTAGGTCTGAACTCAACCAATCAGCTGTGTTGTGTTTGGCCTGCATAATATTTAATATTTGTTTTTATTTGAATGCTTTATTAGGCGGGACCTAGACTCTGTCAATATCTTGCAGTTCCTGTTGTCTTATACTCAGCAAGATTTAGCCATTGATATTACTTTCCCAGTCTTTGCAAGGCTTTGGGTTTGTGCCTCCTGCTCTAGAAACTTCCATCACAGGCATAACACGAATATAAGGGCCTAGAGGAATTGCTTGGTGTATTGGAATTAACTTGAGAGGAGAACCAGAGTAGTGTGCTACTAACCTTTTCGGAAACTTACCCCAGCACCCTGCACCTTCACAGTTGGTGCTTGTACTGTTTCTCACCTAAAACTTTTCTTGTTGTAACTCTGGGCTACTAATTCTTTAATTTCTTTTGTAAAGAAAATAACTGGTGATATGCTTTCATCTATGTAAGAGTTAGCGTAAAATCTTCCTTACAGTATTTTGATCTACAAGCTACAAAATTCCCTTTCCTTTAGCCTCCTTCTCACGCGTCTTAATTTGAAATACTCTCCTCATTTTGCTAACTTTTCTGAGTTTTTTTCTCACCTACATTAAAACCAAAAAACCCAAACCCGTTACCTTCGAGTTGATTCTGACTCATAGTGACCCTATCAGACAGAGGAGAGCTGCCCCATAAGGTTTCCAAGGAGCGCCAGGTGGATTCGAACTGCCAACCTTTTGGTTAGCAGCCATAACTCTTAACCACTACAACATTAGGGTTTCCCTCACCTAAATTAGGGGGGGCCAAAACTACACCTTCAGTGCCTTCAACTTTAATATACTTAAATGACCATTTCATTTTGGGGAAGCTTATTGATGATACAAATCCTGATAAACTGGCTTTTTTAGGCCAAAACGTAGGTGAAATTCAGGCTGGAATTCAAAAGGTATATGTTTCACTATACAGCATTACAGGTGTTCCTCCCTTTAAGCAAATCTGCTACCTGAAAACTTGGCTTTACGGAACAGAAAGTTATTTTTCAATTAAAAGGATTCACCAACGAGTAGTATCTGGGGTCCTAAAAGCCTGTGAGCGGCCATCTAAGATACTCCACTGGTCTCACCCCTTCCGGAGCAAGAAAAATAAAGATACAAGGAAAAGATTAGTCCAAAGGATTAATGGACCACATCTACCATGGCCTCCACCAGACTGAGTCTAGTACTAGATGGTGCCTGGCTACCACCGTTGACTGCTCTGACAGGAATCACAATACAGGGTCCCGGACAGAGCTGGAGAAAAATGTAGAACAAAATTCAAACTCACACACACACACACAAAAAACAGACTTAAGCACAATAAAAATTATATATATAAAAAAAAAAGACCAGACTTACTGGTGTAACAGAGACTGGAGAAACCCCAAGAATACGGCCCCCGGACACACTTTGAGCTCAGTAATGAAGTCACTCCTGAAGCTCACCCTTCAGGCAAAGATTAGAGACAGACGCATAAAACAAAACGAAATTGAAGGAGCACACCAGCCCAGGGGCAAGGACTAAAAGGCAGGAGGGGATAGGACAGCTGGTAATAGGGATCCCAAGGTCCAGAAGGGAGAGTGTTGACACGTTATGGTGTTGTTAACAAATGCCATAAAACAATATGTGTACTAACTGTTTAACGAGAAGCTAGTTCTGTAAACCTTCATCTAAAGTTCAATAAATAAATAAAAGGATTCACCAATACTTTTCTTTAAATTTAGGCTCTCTGGTACAAATAGTTGTTTCAGTAACACATTTGTTATGCAAATCAACATGTACTTACATAATCTGAGAAGAAAGTTATGTGCAAATTGAAGCAATACAAGAGCTGCCAATTTTACAGAAAGTAATAATATGTCATTGTGTCACGGAATTCTACACTACTCTTTCCTACACCTTTCTTAATAAGCCTCCACCCAAAAGCAAAATTTAAAGAGCTTCATTTCTACTCTCCTCTAGCCTAAGTAAATAAACTCCTCCCAAATAGATAGTGGGTAAATAGAAAGAAAATTAGCTCAATTTAAAAAGGAAAAAGTAAACATAATTATTAATATCTCTTCCTTTATAGGCTTCAAAATAATTAAATTGACTTGGACTCTGAGCTCTCTGTTTTTAAGATTACATTTTAACTGAAACAGGTAAAGCAAGAACTTCCTTTATAATTCAAACTTTTCCTTGAATTTTTCAGATAAGGTCCACCCTTGGCAGGGCTGACATCTTAGGCATAAGCCAACTTCCAAGCCCCTATGTAGCTGGGATTAGGCAACAATATTTCCTTGCCTTTGTGTGTAAGTGGGGTGAGTTTGTGTGTCTGTCAGACGGACAGATGGAAACTAAACCAAGGAAAGAAGAACAGTGACTGGAATTCATAAAGCTCAAAGCCTAGAACCCCTTTGATCCCTAGAGCAGTGGAAAATCCATTTCACTTACTTCGTTCTGGAGAAGTTAGAAGTGGCAAAACATGGGTAGCTTTTTGTCCTAGAAACATAGCAGGTTACTGCCACAAGGGTAAAAGGAGTGGTGGTTTGAGTAGGCTGCTCATTCTTTTTTGCTGTGAAGAAAAAAAAAACACTTACCACTTTTTCCCAGGGAACTAACTGCAAGACATTCAGTGCTCCCCTCTCCACTCAGTAGTTCTCTACCTTTATCTGGTAAACTTAGGAGTCTGCATTTCTAAAATGGGTGGCTTACCTCACCAGATTTATGGGTCATTTTTAAAATTGTTGCTTTATGTTTATGGTCTAGGTCAAACCTTGACTTCATTGCCACATTCTGGATAGGCAGGTTTGCCTCTTGAAAAAAAAAATTCAATTTGTCTGGTTTTGCATCTTCTATGAATAAATTTTACCAAGTGGAAATACGATTATCAGTGTCTTCAGTAAACTGGTTGTTGTTGAGTCAATGCCAACTCATGGTGACCCCATATGTGCGAGAGTAGGACTGTGCTCCATAGAGTTTTCAATGGCTGATTTTTTTGGAAGTAGATTGCCAGGCCTTTCTTCTGAGGTGCCTCTGGGGGGATCAAACCTCCAACCTTTTGGTTAACAGGTGAGCACATTGTTATGGATTGAATTGTGTCACCCCAAAATATGCATCAACATGACTACACCATGATTCCCGGTATTGTGTGGTTGTCCTCCATTTTGTGATCTGATGTAATTATCCTCTGTTTTCTGATGTGTTGTAAATCCTAACCTCAATGCCTGTGGTTATGGTCCCATTTGGGAGTGAGTTGTATGTTCATGTTAAGGAGGCAGGTTAGATTGGTGCATATCTTGTATCTTGAATCACCGCCTTAGTAGAGGGTGTGAATCAAGTCATCACCCTTACCCCAGTCACCACCCTTACCACCCTCATTCAAGTTATGCCCTTACTTGAGTCATACCTTTTATCTTAAAAGAGATGAAGGAGAGAGAAGCAAGCAGAGATAGGGACCTCAATACCACCAAGAAGAGATGGGAACGGAGTACATCCCCTGGACCTGGAATCCCTGCACTGAGAATCTCCTAGAACCAGGAGACACAGAGAGAGAGCTGGCATGGATATGACACGAGTAGGGGAGAAGAGAAACAGCAGCAGCAGAACCAGGAGACTGGCTTGAGATGGCACAGGAGCCAACCCATGGAGGAGGAAGAGAGCTGAGGGCCTTTGGGCAGGAGGCTTCCTGGCGGAGTGAGGTGTCTTTGGGCACTTATCGGCATAGCTAAACAGCTTTGTAACACTTGCCCAAGCAGGGCAGAGGCGGGGCCAAGGGGTGGAGGACCAGAGAGAGGTCTGCTTATGGACACGGCTGAGAAGAGGCTGTCCTGATTGACATGGACCTTCCCCAAGAGCTGACAGAGAGAGAAAGCCTTCTGCAGTGAGAGCTGACACTCTGGATTCAGACTTCTAACTTCCTAAACTGTGAGAAAATAAATTTCTGTTTGTTACAGCCATCTGCTTGTGATATTTCTGTTACAGCAGCAACCCTGGTGGCATAGTGGTTAAGTGCTACGGCTGCAAACCAAGGGGTCAGCAGTTCGAATCTGCAGGCGCTCCTTGGAAACTCTATTGGGCAGTTCTACTCTGTCCTATAGGGTCGCTACGAGTCGGAATTGACTCGACAGCAGTGGGTTTTTTGGTTTTAGGAGCACTAGATAACTAAGACATATATTTAACTGTTTGTACCACCCAGGGACTCCAACCAGCCTTGAACAGTTCTACTTTTATTCAAAGTGAAGAAAAAATCCGTTCCAACTTTTAAGCAGTGAAATAATATAAAGGCATGTGTCTAATGCCTTTTTTTTTTTTTTTTTTAACAAATTACTGCTGCTGTGTGACAAGAATAGAAGCTAGGAGACCTACTGGACTATTTCTAGTCCTGCAGCAATTTAATAGGAGCCCTGGTGGCACAGTGGTTAAGTGCTCGGCTGCTAACTGAAAGGTCGTCACTTTGAACCCACCAGCTGCTCCATGGGACAAACATGTGGCAATCTGCTTCTGTAAAGATTACAGCATGGAAACCCTATGAGGCAGTTCTATTCTGTCCTGTAGAGTTGCTGTGCATTGAGATTGACTTGACAGCAATAGGTTTGGTTTTTTGTTGTTGTTTTTAGCAATTTAATGGAGTCCGTGGGTGATGGAAATGGTTACTGTAAGCATTTGACTACTAGCCAAAAGGTTGGTAGTTTGAAACCACCCAGAGGTGCTTCAGAAGACAGGTCTGGCGATCTGCTTCCAAAACGTCACAGCCTTGAAAACCCTATGGAGCGGTTCTACTTTGCACACTGGGGTAGCTATGAATCAGAATTGACTTGATGGCAACTAACAACAACAGCAAGAGAACAGTGGCTTGGCACTGAGAGGTGGCAACACTGCTAGAAAGAAATTAAGGTATTTTGCAGCATAGGAGTGATTGAGAGTGAGGGGAGACGTAAGGGAGGAAGAATGATGGCCAGGTATCTGGCTTTGGAACTGAGCTAATGGTGGTGCCATTTACTTAAATGGGAAGCTTGGTGGGATTTGGGTTTCCTAGTGGTCACTTGATCCAATGTGCATCTTTTCCTGAGCTTTCAGTGTTGCTTCTTCAAACTACTGTTTCATTTAACAGTTTTGCTTTAAGTCAATTGTGGAAATATTTTATATTATATAAGGCTCTTCTTCTCTTTTCAAAAGTGAATATATCTTATTACTGTAAAATTAACATGTATTCCTAATGGAAAACACAAATTAGAAAAAAAGAGGAAAAACCTACAAAAAACTCCGGTACCTAGAGAACTGGTGGTCTTGGAAGTATCTGGAAACTATCCCTTTGGTTTAGACAACTTGACAATACATGTCAGAAGCCTAACAAAAAGATACTCTTTGACCCAACAATCCTTGTTTAGAAATATATCCCAAGAAAATAATTGGATATGTGCCCAGAGTTAAATATGAAGATGTTTGTAATTGGAAAAAAATTGGAAACAACCTAATCCAAGAATTGGGAGTTAAATAAGTTATCATGCATTCACACCATGGTACATCCACATATTTTAGTTTATGTGTGAATTTTTAATCTTGGCATTAAAAATGGCCCTAGAAGGCAGTGACTGTATGTTAATGGGGAAGGAACAACTCAGAAAAGGAGGGTGAGAATTGTTGCACAACTTGAAGAATGCAATCAATGTCACTGAATTGTATATGTAGAAACTGTTGAATTGGTGTATGTTTTGCTATATATATTCTCAATAACAACAAAGGACCCTAGAGATATATATGACATGGAAAGAATGTCATGATATATGTTGCTAAGTGAAAGGAATCCATAAAACAATATGTGTAGTACGATTGTTGTTCTTTCTACATGTGAAATGCATACACAAATGCACAGAAATATGCCTAGAAAAGATAATGGCAATTATATTTATGGGATAAAAGGGATGATTTTCCTTTGTTTTATTTCTATTGACTTGTTTTTCTAGTGCCTAACTGTGTGTTTTCATTTTTCCATAAGAAGTCTGTGTAATATTTTAAAAGAACTCCCCTCCAGCACACACACTCCCAAAAAGAAACAAGAAAGAAAAATCTACCCCATGCCCAAAGCATGTTTTAGAGAACAGTTCTCTGGTCAGGCAGTTTTCCCCTAGCCATCTCTGCTTTTCCGGTTCCTGAGGTCAGATTCAGTGGGATATGAAAGCTTACCCAATGTTCTTTACTGATTCTTTTTGTCCCCATAGAATAATGCCCTGCTCACTTAATGTACAATGAAGTGCTTGGTGTACTTTCCTTTTTAGAAGCTGTCTGGAAGGGTTTTTGCTTATAATCGTAGGACATCGCTGAAGCCAGTGACATGACTGAATGACTCATCTTGGTTTGGGGCTTACGATCAGAAAGGCGCTGAACTCTATTTTCAAACATGGAGAGAAAATTAAAAAATGGAGTGGATTCCCAAAGAGAAGTGGCCAACTCTTATGATTCTGAGTCCTGATCTCTGTGATTTCTAGCTGTGGAGGCAGAAGGTGTCTGTTCACATCTCCTTCGTGGGATAATTAACTGCAGGCATATTTCCTCAGAGGCTGGGACTACACCCCAGTTATTTCTTTCTAGACCTACCTCTTCTCTCCCTTCTCCCACCTTCTACACCCCAAACCCACTGCAGTTGAGTCGATTCTGACTCATAGCAACCCTATAGGACAGAGTAGAACTGCCCCATAGGGTTTCCATTCTTTATAGAATCATACTGCCCCATCTTTCTCCCACAGAGCAGCTGGTGGGTTTGAACTGCTGACCTTTTGGTTAGCATCCGAGTGCTTTAACCACTATGCCACCAGGGCTTCTTCCACTACTGATAGCACAAAAGAGGTGCTATTTGAATAAAAGGACAACACCTAAGTTAACACATAATAAAGTAACCTGAGGTTACCTGTGTACATGATTTCACAAACTAAGCTTGCACTTTGCATAATATACCCACGTGGCCATTGAAACTGTTGCTTGGTGAACTGAAATGCAGCTGCTCCCCTGGCTGTCACATGAAATGGTGATGGATTTAGTGCCACTACACACACAAGGGGATACTGCATGGTTTAAAATCAGGAAAGGTGTGCGTCAGGGTTGTATCCTTTCAGCATACTTATTCAATCTGTATGCTGAGCAAATAATCTGAAAAGTTGGATTATATATGAAGAAGAATGTGGCATCAGAACTGGAGGAAGACTAACAACCTGTGATATGCAGATGATGCGACTTTATGTGCTGCAAGTGAAGAGGATTTGAAGCACTTACTGATGAAGATCAAAGACTAAGCCTTCAGTGTGGATTACACCTCAACATAAAGAAAACAAAATTCCTCACAACTGGACCAATAAGCAACCTCACGCCAAACAGAAAAAATATTGAAGTTGTCAAGGATTTCATTTTCCTTAGATCTGTAATCAATGCCTATGGAAGCAGCAGTCAAGAAGTTAAACGATGCATTGCACTGGGCAAATCAGCTCACTTTTTATCACTATAAAGTGTTAAAAAGCAAAGATGTCACCTTGAGGACTAAGGCGTGCCTGACCCAAGCCATGGTATTTTCAATTGCCTTATATGCATGTGAAAGCTGGACAATGAATAAGGAAGACTGAAGAATTTTTGCCTTTGAATTATGGTGTTGGCAAAGAATATTGAATGTACCACAGACTGTGGGAAGAATGAACAAACCTGTCTTGGAAGAAGAACAGCCAGAATGCTCCTCAGAAGCAAGGATGGTGAGACTTCGTCATGTACTTTGGACATGTTATCAGGAGGGACCAGTTCCTGGAGAACATCATGCTTGGTAAACTAGAGGGTCAGCGAAAAAGAGCAAGACCCTCAATGAGAAGGACTGACACAGTGGCGGCAACAATGGGCACAACCATAGTAACGATTATGAGGTTGGCCCAGGACCAGGCAGTGTTTCACTCTGTTGTACACAGGGTCACTATGAGTCAGAACAGACTCGATGGTACCTAACAACAACCACATACCTGTATAAGTAGGTAGTATATAACTGACAGAACTTGAATATTGAGTCTACAATTAGCAGAGGTATCTTGTGTTAAGGACTTTGCTTATACCTCTGACAAGTCTTGAAAATTATTCTAGAATCGAGAATCTTCTGCAGAAGCAAAAGAGTTCAAGCTCTGGAAATGAAATCGGATTCCCAGAAGAGAGTACTATGTATACTGAGGGTTGAGAAAAAGTTCAAGGACAAGATCTATATTTAGGAATAGAAAGACAGCAAAGAAGATATGGTTGGAATGGGAGGAAAGGCGGGAGGAAAGGCAGGAGGAAAAGTAGGATACTGCTAGTAATGTTCAGGAAATGGTAAAGACACAATTTCATGAAAGAATTGATGAACAACAGCATCAGATGTCTCAAAGAAAGGTAGAAGGAACAGGTCACTGGGTTGTAGGCAATCGCTGAGAAATTTAGTTGTTTGAAGCAGGTAGAAAAGAAAGTAAGGATCACTTGGGTGAGTGGAAAGGAGCCCTGGTAGCACAGTGGTTAAAGCCCTTGACTGCTAACCAGAAAGTCAGTGGTTCAAAACCACCAGCGGCTCTACAGGACAAAGATGTGGCAGTCTGCCTCTGTAGAGATTTACTGCCTTGGAAACCCTATGGGGTAACTATGAGTCAGAATGGATTCGATGGCAGTGAGTTTGGTTTTTTTTTTTTGGTTTTGGGTGAGTGGAGTTAGAGGATAAAGAAAACTTTCAAGATGTTTGTTAGTGACATGAAGGGGAAAGGTAACAGCGGGATATAATAGAACAAAATTAACTTTCAGTATTTGTGTTCAGATTCAAGTTTTTCCCAATTGATTCTCTTAATAATATACTAATGTTCCATCCTTTCATTTTGCATATTATTAGCACATACTTCATAGATCACTTTTTTTTTATTTGCACTTTAGATGAAGGTTTACAAACAAACTAGCTTCTCATTAAACAATTGGCATACATATTGTTTTGTGACATTGGTTACCAACACCACAACATGTCAGCACTCTCCCTTCTCGACCTTGGGCTCCCTATTACCAGCTTTCCTTTCCCCTCCTGCCTTCTAGTCCTTGCCCCTGGGCTGGTGTGTCCATGTAGTCCTGTTTTGTTTTATGGGCCCATCTAATCTTTGACTGAAGGGTAACCCCCAGTAGTGACTTCAGTACTGAGCCAAAAGGGTGTCCAGGGGGCCATACTCTTGGGGTTCCTCCAGTCTCTGTCAGGCCAGTAAGTCTGGTCTTTTTTTGTAAGTTAGAATTTTGTTCTACATTTTTCTCTAGCTCTGTCTAGGACACTCTATTCTGATCTCTGTCAGAGTAGTCGCTGGTGGTATCATAGACCACTTGTTGCCCTCAATTTTCCAAATGAACACAGAGATGCTTATACTGATTTGTATATTTTCAGAGCAGAGCAATGGACATACATTTAAATTCCTAGCATTCTGCTTCGATTTAGGATCAAATCTGAGTTGACAGGTATTTACATCTATTATTTACAATATTCTGTATGGACAACTTTGATATTGCAGTGTCTGACCTATCACACTCCCAGCCAAACAAACAAATAAAAAAATCAAACCCATTGCAGTTGAGTTGATTCGGTTATGACTCATAGCATATAGGACGGAGTAGGACTGCCCCATAGGGTTTCCAAGGAGTGGCTGGCAGATTCAAACTGCCAGCCTTCTGGTTAGCAGCCAAGGTCTTAACCACTGTGCCACCAGGGCTTCCCACTTCTGGCCAGTAACTGTGAATTAGGAATGCTCTTCAGGTGGGTTTTTGCTGTGACCAGTCTGCCCTTACTACTTGCAGTCCTTGGGAGTTGGTGGAGAGGTAAGAAGGGAAGAGAAATTAGGAAGTTGTCTACCAAGGTGGTTCTGGCAAAACCCTCCTGAATAGATTGGATCTTGTTTGATCTTTGGTCAGAACTGAAAAGTACTTAGATAAAAGATTACCTATAATCTTTTATCTTGTAGGTCTTTCCTCTAGGCTGATAGCTCCTGGAGAGCATAGATCTTGTCTTCTTTGTCTTTGGAGTCCTGGGCCTGGCACAGAGCAGGCACACAATAAATATTTGTTCTATAGCATTCACAATCATTCCTTTACTTGCTTACCACCCTCACTTTATATATCTCTTTCTGCTACTAATCTAGGCTATGATAAGATTCTGCTAGTGTCATTAAGTCCTAAATACTGCTCTAGGACTATTCTAAAATATTAGAGATCATTTAACAGTGGTGCAGTGGTTAAAAGTATTCACCTGCTAACCAAAAGGTTGGCACTTTGAAACCACCAGCAGCTCCGTGATAGACAGATGTGGCCGTCTGTTTCTGTAAGGATTTACAGCCTTGGAAACCCTATGGGGTCACTATAGTCAGAATTGACTCAATGGCAGTTTAGAAACTCCAGGACTGTTGTGTGTAGCCCACCATCTTGAGGGTGGGAACATCAGAACTTTATTTTTCTGGAAAGGCATTATGTTTACTCACAGTCCGTTGGCCATAGTTGAATGTGAAATGCAGGCATCTTCACTGCTCAGTGGGTGCATATCACTCTGGAAAGTCGGGAGTCCTGGGCTCTCAGCTTGGCTCTGTTACCACTCCTACAGTCTTGGGAAACTTACGTTTCCTCTTTGGGCCTCAGTTTCCTCATCTGTAGAATACGGAACTTGGACTATATGAGCTTCAAAATGTTTTTGGCTCTATACTTGTACCTGCTTCCACTTCTGAATTATGAAGGATTTAATTTTTTCCCCACCTTTAAAGTAAATGAATAGACACACCTAAGCTCCATGGAATTTGATTATCCTTACTCTTTTGTGTGAATATTGACAAGCCTTCTCTGCTCTGTTTGGCATAACTGGAATGATTTAGTTTTCATTTCAATGATTTCAATTATCGTTTTCCATTTAACATTCTAAAAAGAAGTGATTAGCACAATGGTTAAAGGTGATTTATGACTCAGTTCCTTTGGGCCTCTTTTCAAGTATTACTTTGAAAATCTCTTGATCTTCCCCCTCCCCCCCCCCCCCCGCCCCGTATGTATCACTAGGTCAGAGCTGGATGGTATCCATGGATCCTATCTTCTTTGCTTTTTAGGAAATTGGGAGAGAGGTTGTAGGGTCTCCTCAGGGTCAGGGATCCAGAGAGATGCCTGGAAGGGAGAGCATTTTCTCTAAGTGCAGGGAGGGAAACCTACCAGGTGCTGACTGCAGCAGCAAACAACAAGGAGTTAGTTAGTTGCAACCTGACTCCTCTACCCACTGTGGGGTTTCTGGCTTTGGCTGTCTGGGCAAAGTCCCTTGGACATGTCATGGCAACCTATCCTTTGCCTTCTTCTGTCTACATGCTTACACACCCAGGAATGGAGAATCAAGAGATCAGCTTTCCTGGGTGCAGTTGAAAGGGTGCCCTATTTGTTGGAGGCAGAGATCAATCTGCCTCATTTTGAAAACCTCCCCTAATGTGCAAAGCTCTAAATCACATAGTTATCTGTTACCTGCACTTAAAGGAACAGAAGGCCCAGTATCCCATTACTTTGTTTGCCTCTAACAGACATTTCTCTCTTGGGTCAATTGTTTCACGCCATCAGTCACTCAACAGCATTTATGAAGCACTTACCTTAAGCGTGAAGGAAAGGTTGAAAAGCAAGAGAAACTATGATTTCTGGCCTTGAGGGAGTAAAAACTGGTGAGAAATGACTCAAGAATGCATAGAAACGCTAAGCAGTACACAAACAAGTACACTTTAACATAATGCAGAGTATTTCCAGACATGTTAAGGAGTTAATTGGCATGATCAAGCTTGGGTGGAGTTAATCAGCGGCTTCCTAGAAGAGTAAACCAAAACCGAAAGCTTCATGTTGATTCCGACTCATAGTGACCATATAGGACAGAGTAAAACTGCCTCATAGGATATCCAAGGCTGTGATTTTTATGGAAGCAGATTGCCACATCTTTTCCCACAGAGCAGCTGGTGGGTTGGAACCACTGACCTTTTGGTTAGCAGCTGAGTGCTTTAACCACTGCATTACCAGGGTTCCTTTCTTAGAAGAGTAGTCACAGAAAATTTAATTGAATACATAAGCATACTTATCTAGAGAACCCAGGGACAATTTTACAAAGGATTTAAATGAATAAAGAAAGCCCAACCAAGTCATATTGTAGAAAACATAAAATATCACATGGTGAAATAGCTAAAGAAGGGTTGGGTGGGGAGGGAATGAGGAAGCTAAACAAGGGAATTTGTAGAAACATACCTGAAGGCCAAGCTGTGGGATTTGGATCTGATAAAATTTGTGACAGGGAGTTGTTGGAGGCTCTTGAGCATGAAAATGGCCTATGAAACTGTAGGAGGAAGATTAATCTTCTTGATATATATTAACTAATATAGAAAAGCTAAGGACAAAAAAACTCAACAAAGATACAGAAGATCTAAATAACATAATCAACCAACTTGACCACATAGACATATACAGAGCATACCTGCAAACAGCAGCACAGCACACATTCTCCAATGCACATAGATCATTCTTCAGAACAGAACATATTTTACGCCACAAAGCAAGTCTCAAGAAATTCAAAAATGTCAAAATGATCCAAAGCATCTTCTCTGATTGTAATGCTGCAAAGCTAGAAATCGATAACTGAAAAAACAAGGAGAAAATTAAATACATGGAAACTGAATATTACTTAAAAACTATTGGGTAATAAAAGAAACTAAAAATGAAATTTAAGAATTCTTAGAATCAAATGAGAATGAAAACACAGCGTATTAAAACCTTTTGGTCATAGCAAAAGCAGTGCTCAGAGGAGAATTTAAAGCAATAAATACACACATCAAAAAAGAAGAAAGTTCCACAATCAATAACTTAACCCGACAATTTGAAGAAATAGAGAAGAAACACCAAAAGAAGTTCACAATCACCAGAAGAAAGGAAATAATAAAGATCAGAGCACAAATAAATGAAATAGAAAATAATAGAAAGAATCAGCAATACTAGAAATTTTTTTAAATTGTGCTTTAAGTGAAAAGTTTACAGTTCAAGCTAGTTTCTCATACAAAAATTTATACACACATTGTTATGTGACCCTAGTTGCTCTCTCTATAATGTGAGAGCACACTCCTTTCCACCCTGTATTTCCCATGTGCATTCAACCAGCTCCTCTCCCTTTCTGCCTTCTCGTCTTGCCTCCAGACAGGAGCTGTCCATTTAGTTTCATGTATCTACTTGGGCTAAGAAGTGCACTCTTCACAAGTATCATTTAATGTCTTATCTTTGTCTGAAGAGTTTGCTTTGGGAATGGTTTTAGTTTCGGGCTAACAGAGAGTCTGGGGGCCATGTCTTCTGGGGTCCCTCCAGTCTCAGTTAGACCATTAAGTCTGATTATTTTACTAGAATTGGAATTCTGAATCCCACTTTTCTCCTGCTCTGTCAGGGACTCTCTGTTGCGTTCCCTGTGAGGGTGGTCATTGGTGATAGCCAGGCACCATCTAGTTCTGGTTTCAGGCTGATGTAGTCTCTGGTTTATGTGGACCTTTCTATCTCTTGAGCTCATATTTTCCTTTTGTCTTTGGTGTTCTTCATTCTCCTTTGCTCCAGGTGGGTTGGGGGCATTTCATGCATCTTAGGTGACTGCTTGCTACCTTTTAAGACCCCAGACCCCACTCACCAAAGTAGAATGCAGAACATGTTCTTAATAAAAGTGGTTATACCAATTGACCTTGGTGTACCCTGAAACCATAGTCCCCAGACCCCCGCACTGCTACTCTGTTCCTCAAAGTGTTTGGTTGTATTCACGAAACTTCTTAGCTTTTGGTTTAGTCTAGTTGTGCTGACTTCCCCTGTATTGTGTTTTGTCCTTCCCTTCATCTAAGATAATTCTTGTCTACTATCTAGTTTTTTTTTTTATCTAGTTAGTGAATACCACTCTCCCTCCCTCCCTCCCCACCCTTGTAACCATCAAAGAATGTTTTCTTCTGTATTTAAACCTTTTCTTGAGTTCTTATGATAGTGGTCTCATACAATATTTGTCCTTTTGCAACTGACTAATTTCACTCAGCATAATGCCTTCCAGATTCATCCATGTTATGCGGTGTTTCAAGGATTCATTGTTGTTCTTTATTGTTGTGTAGTATTCCATTGTGTGAATATCACCATAATTTGTTTATCCATTAATGGGCTCCTAGGTTGTTTCCATCTTTTTGCTATTGTGAACAGTGCTACAATGATCATGGGTGTGCATATATCTATTTGTGTGAGGGCTCTTATTCCTCTAGGATATATAGAAATTGGTTCCTTAAGAGGATCTATAAAGTTGACAAACCACTGGCCAAATTGACAAAGGAAAAAAAATGAGAAGATGCAAATAACCAAAATAAGAAATTATATGAGCAACATTACAATAGAACCAACTCAGATAAAAAGGATCATAACAGAATATTATGAAAAATTGTTCTCCAACAAATATGAAAACCTAGAAGAAATGGACAAATTTCTAGAAACACATGACCTACATAAACTAACACAAATAAAAGCAGAAATTTTGAACAGACTCCTAACAAAAGAAGAATTTGAAGATGTCATAAAAAAAAAAAAAAAAAAAACTCCCAACAACAACAAGAAAAAAGCCCTGGCCCAGAAAGCTTCACTGGACAATTCTGCCAAGCATGCAGAGAAAAGTTGACACCAATTCTACTCAAACTATTCTAGAACATAGAAAAGGAAAGAATACTCCCTAATTCATTTTATGAACTCAGTATAACCGTGATACCAAAGTCAGGCAAAGACACCACTAAAAGAAAATTATAGTCCAATATCCCTTATGAAAAGAGACACAAAAATTCTCAACAAAATTCTAGCCAACAGAATTCAACAACATATCAAAAAAATAATACATCATGATCATGTGAGATTCATACAAGATATGCAAGGATGGTTCAACATTAGAAAATCAATCAACTTAATCCACCACATAAATAAAATAAAGGAAAATAATCACATGATCATCTCAGTTGACACAGAAAAGGCATTTGATAAAATCCAACACCCTTTTCTGAAAAAAACTCTCAGCAAAATAGGAATAGAAGGGAAATTCCTCAACATAATTAAGGGAATATATGCAAAACCAACAGCCAACATTATTCTCAACAAAGAAAGATTGAGAACAGAATGACAAAAGGACACACTTTATTACCACTCTTACTCAATATTGAACTGGAAGTCCTAGCTAGAGCAATAAGGCAAGAAAGGGAAATAAGGTGTACCATAACTGGAAAGGAAGAAGTAAAACTATCCTTATCCTAAACATACAAAATTCCAAAAATAGAAAATTAGTTCCAACAAAGTTACTGGAATTAACAGAATGATGCAGCAAAGTGACAGGGTACAAGATCAAGACACAAAAATTAGTTGGGTTCCTCTACACTAATAAGGAGGGCTCTGAAAAGGAAATCAGGAAATAATACCATTTATAATAGCCCCCAAAAGGATAAAATACCTAGGAATAAACCTAACCAGGTACATAAAAGACTTATACAAGGAAAACTATAAAACATTACTTGAAGAAACTAAAAGAGATCTACATAAATGGAAAAACATTCCATGCTGATGGATTGGAAGACTTAACATTGCCAACTACTATCCAAAGATATAATGCAATCTCAATCCAAATCCTAACAACGGTATTTAATGAAATGCAAAAACCAATCTCCAACTTTATAAGTAAGGAGGCCTTGAATAGCTAAAGTAATATTGAAGAAGAACAAAGTAGGAAGCCTCACACTTCCCGATCTCAAAACTTATTATACAGCCACGGTAAATCAAAACAGCCTGGTACTGGCTCAACGACAGATGCACAGACCAATGGAATAGAATTGAGCACCCAGAAGTAAACCTGTTTCGTCTATGGATAGCTGATCTTCGACAAAGGTCAAAGTCCATTTAATGGGGAAGAAACACTCTCTTTAACAAATGGTGTTGGCAAAGCTGGATATCCATAGGCAGAAAAATGAATCAGGATCCATACCTCACATCATGTGCAAAAACTAACTCAAAATGGATCGAACACCTAAATGTTAAAGCTAAAATTATAATGTTCCTGGAAGATAACATAGGGCCAAAGCTAGGGGAACTAATTTTCAGCATAGATAGCCTATCAAACAAAATTAAAAATGCAAGAATGACAGAAAATAAATTAGATAACTGGAACCTCCTGAAGTTAAATACTTATGCTCATCAAAAGACTTTACCAAGAGAGTAAAAAAAGAACCTACAGACTTGGAAAAAATCTTTGGCAATGACATATATGATAAGGGTCTAATCTCTAAAATACATTCAAAATTTCAACAACTCAACAACAAAAAGACAAACCAATCAAAAAATGGGCAAAGGACATAAACAGACACTTCACCAAAGAGGACAGTCAGGCAGCCAGCAAATACATGAAAAGATGCTCACAATCATTAACTGTTAGAGAGATGCAAATCAAAACTACAATGAGATACCATCTCACCTCTGCAAAAATGGCAATGACCAAAAAAGAGAAAACATCAAGCCCTGGCAAGGTTGTGGAGAGATTAGAATTCTTACACACTGCTGGTAGGATTGTAAAATGGTGCAAACACCATAGGAAACGGCATGGCACATCCTCAAAAAGTTAGGAATAGCAATACCTTATGATTTAGCAATCCTGCTTCTATGTATATATCCTAAAGATATAAGAGCAGTGGCACGAATAGACATATGCACACCAACGTTCATTACAGCATTATTCACAATAACAAAAGGATGGAAACAACCTATGTGCCCCTCAGTGGATGAATGGATAAACAAATTGTGGTACATATATAGAATTGAATACTATGCAACTATAAAGGATAATGAGGAGTCCATGAAACATAACATGAATGAATCTGGAGAACATTATGCTGAGTAAAATAAGTCAATCACAAAAAGACAAATATTGTATGGTCCCATACAATATTTATAAAAAGTCAAGAATAGATATACACACAGAAAGCAAAGTTCTTTGATGGTTACCAGGGATGGGTTGGGAAGAGAGGGGGAATCACTTTCTAGATGGTAGACACTTGTTACTTTTGGTGATGAGAAAGGCAATCCAATCCCAAACATGGATGACGTCAGCACAATGTGACCAAGGTAAATAAAGACAATAAGAAATACACAAGAAAAAGGGAAAATTTCAGTAAATGCTGTAACATATACTATTTTGCAACAACGGTAAAAACAACCTAAAAATATGTGTGGTTACATAGGTAGATATATACGCATAAATATATATGGGAAGGCATATGTGAGTACATGCAGGTGTATGATAGGTGTATCTGGAGGCATATGTATATACATGTTTGTACATGCTGCATGTATAGCCGTATATATAGCAAACCACATGGGGGCACAGTCACAGAAGCTTCCTAGACATATCCAAACAACTCACAGGATTGGTTGACTGGGTTAGAAGACTTGGAACCATAGTCTTGGGAGACAACTTAGTTAATTGGTATAATAGTCCACAAAGATAATGTTCTACATTCTAGTTTGGTGAGTAGCACCTGGAGTCTTAAAAGCTTGTGAGCAGCCATCAAAGATACAACTATTTGCCTGTATGGAGCAAAAGAGAATTGAATGAAATCAAAGGCTCAAAGAAGACACAAGTCCACAGGACTAATAGCCCACATGAACCACCAGAAAAACTAGATGGCTAAGACTACAGAACCAGATAGAATGGGAGTAAAATGTAGACAAAAGCTCAAATTCCAAAAAAGAAAAAAAAAGGCTAAATCTGCTGGACCAATAGACACTAGAGGATCCCCAAGACTATCACACTAAGATACCCTTTGAACTTGGAACTGAAGGTACTTCTACAGGTCACCTTTCAGCCAAATAAGAGATTGGCTTATAAAATAAACAAAATCACGTGTGAGTAATGTGCTTCCTTAAACAATTAACTATATGAGACTAAACTGTCAACATTTACCCAAAAGCAAAGATGAGAAGGCAAGGAGGGGAAGGGAAGCTAGATCAATGGAAACAGAATGGAAATAATGAGAATGCTGACACAATGTAAAAATTGTAACCAACGGCATGGAACAATTTGCATAAAAATTGTTAAAGGGAAACCTAATTTGCTAGGTAAATTTTCATCTAAACTTTCAGTAAATAATAAAAGAAAGTATTATTTAAAAAAAGAGAAACAAAGCGGTAAGATGTTCTCACAGGAAAGAAAAAAAAGCAGATTAGGCACAGAGGCAAGGAAGTACAGATTGTGGAAGATAGATGCCATGGAACGGGAAGATCACCAAAGAATTGAGAAACAGAAGCTGAAAAGAGACAAGGACCTTCCCCCAGCTGACAGAGCGAAAAGCCTTCCCCTAGAACTGGTGCTCTGAATTCAGACTTTTACCTCCCTAAATTGTGAGAAAATAAATCTCTGTTTATTAAAACCAAAAAAGAAAAGAAAAGCTAGGGACAGCACCCAGGTTAGAGCTGTAGTTGTGGAAACAAATTGGAGATAAATTGGAGGGATGATGTCTTTGGCCAGATTTTCTAGAGAAGCAAAACCATATGTATAATGAGAGAGATTTATATCAAGGAAATAGCTCAAGTGGTTGTAGAGGCTGGAGCGTCCCAAGTCCATGGGTCAAGATAGAGGCTTCTCCTGTTGCACGTAGCCACAGGGGCTGTCGAACCCAAGATCGGCAGGCTGAAGAGCAGGGCTACTCTTCACAGGCTATGAAGATTGCAATGAATTCCAAAAATGAACAGGCAAGACTGCAGGTAAGCTGCCAGCTCGAATCCCAAGAACCAGAGGCCAGATGCAGGGTCCAGAAAGAGCAAAAGCCTGTAATCCTTGCCAGAATATCCCTTTATATTCAATGCAGGCCACATGCCCAATGAAACTGCCTTTTCAACTGAATGGCTACTCACAGCAGATCCCATCATGGAGATGATCACATGATACCAAATCTCATCATGAAAGTGATCACAACATCATACGATTATCAAACCACTGAGAGTCATGGCCCAGCCAAGTTGACACACAACCTTAACCATCACAGATAGGATGGGACCATGTTATGGCTTGAATTGTGTCCCCCAAAAATACATGTTGTGAATTCTAACCTCATGCCAATGTTTATTATCTCATTTGGGAATAGATTGTTTTTGTTATGTTAATGAGGCAAGATTAATGTAGGGTGTATCTTGAGTCAATCTCTTTTGAGACATAAAAGAGATTAAAGGAAACCTAGCAAGCAGAGTTGGGGGAAGAGAGATGCCAAGCCATATGAAGACTGCCCAGGAGCAGAAGCTCAGAAGAGACAAGGACCTCCCCCAGAGCCAACATAGAGAGAAAGCCTTCCCCTAGAGCTGGCACCCTGAATTTTGACTTCTAGCGTCCTAAACTGTGAGAAAATGCACTTCTGTTTGTTAAAGCCACCCACTTGTGACATTTCTGTTATAGCAGGACTAGATAACTAAGACAGGCCAGTTAGCAGGGCTTGACCAAGGCGTGGACAACAATAGCAGCCAACATTCACTGAGTGCTTGCAACTCACCAGTCAGTAGGCTGAGAACTTGTTACATGAATTAGTGAGTTCAAATCTCCCAAGAACCATATGAAGAGAAGTTAAATAACTTGCTCCATATCATGTAGCTATAAATGAGGAACTGGAATTTGAACTCAGGAGCTCTGGCTCCGAATCCACTTTATTCTTCTATATTGCCTCTCTAATGTCAATAGGTGTCCTTTCACCATACCTATTCAATCTGTGCTGAGCAAATAATCACAGAAGGTGGACTATATGAAGAGGAACGGGGCATCAGGATTGGTGGAAGACTAATTACAACTGGCGTTATGCAGATGACACGACCTTGCTTGCTGAAAGTGAAGAGGACTTGAAGCACTTCCTGATGAAGCTCAAAGGCCACAGCTTTCAGTATGGATTATACCTCAACATAAAGAAAACAAAAATCCTCACAATTGGACCAATAAGCAACATCACGACAAATGGAGAAAAGATTGAAGTTGTCAAGAATTTTGTTTTACTTGGATCCACAATCCACACCCATGGAAGCAGCAGTCAAGAAATCAAACCACTTATTGCATTGGGCAAATCTGCTGTAAAAGACCTCTTCGAAGTGTTGAAAAGCAAAGATGTCACCTTGAAGACTAAGGTGCGCCTGACCCAGGCCGTGGTATTTTCAATTGCATCATATGTATGCAAAAGCTGGACAATAAATAAGGAAGACAGAAGAAAAATTGATACCTTTGAATTGTGGTGTTGGCGAAGAGTGTTGAATATACCATGAACTGCCAAAAGAATGAACAAATCTGTCTTGGAAGAAGTACAACCAGAACGCTCCTTAGAAGCAAGAATGGTGAGACTATGTCTTACACATTTAGGACATGTTGTCAGGAGAGATCAGTCTCTGGAGAAGCACATCATGCTTGGTAAAGTACAAGCTGAAGGAAAAAGAGAAAGACCCTCAACAAGATGGATTGACACAGTGGCTGGAACAATGGGCTCAAGCATAACAACGATTGTGTGCATGGCGCAGGACTGGGCAGTGTTTCGTTCTGTTGTACATAGGGTCACTATGAGTCAGAACTGACTCGACGCACCTAACAGTCAAAGGACAGTAGAAGAAAATTATCCAGACTCCCTGGGACTTTATTCTGCCTCTGACACTTAGTAGCTATGTGCTCCTGGACAATCAACCTCAAATTCTAACCACTCTTTTCCTTATCCATAAAAATGGGGGTAATGTTAGAACCTATGTATAGGATTGCTATAAAATATAAATGTGTTATAGTGTGTACAGAGCTTGCCCAGTGCTCACATACATAGTGAGTATTCAATACATGTTAACTGTCAATAAAATTGTTATCATCGTCCTATGTCTTTGAGAACCTGTAGTCCTGGCAGTATAGTGCTATAACTGCTAGTATAAGGGGAAGTATGGTTTGAGGTTATTTACTGCTTGAAAGTCCTCTGCTCTTGAGCCACAGAAGATTTACTTGTCGGTAGAATCACACTGAGGGAAGTGATGAGAAACCAGGGGAAGTTCCTTAGAGATGAATTACCTAAAAACACCAGTCTTACAGGGTCCTGAAGAAAAATCATGCTAGAAGTGAGGGGAAGGGAAGATGCCAAGAGTCTGAGACTTGGATTGTGTAGACCCTCTTGGGTTGTGGACAGGGAAGAGTGGGATTGCCATTTTATTAGTAACACATATTGAGCATGCATTTAACTTCCCTTTTGGTTTCCTCTATGTCATCTTCACTATTTATAGACCATGCACGTATTGAGAAGTAATCTATTGCTGCAACTCTCCTTCAAAACTCTAAGTACTTAAAATGGTTAATAGATATTTGAAAAAAAAATTCCTTTAAAAAGATACAAAAAACAACAACATGATAGGTGATTGTCTCTGATTCATAGATCAGAGAGCCGCTAGTTTTCTGAAGTTCTTTTCTCCCTGGAGAGATCTCCAAGAAGGTCTTTGTGCTCCATGCATAATGACTACTTAGGAGCTGAGTCAAACAGGAATCTTATTTTCATTTTCTAAATACCAAGTCTGGGCAGGCCTGTGCTTTCACCACATGGGTGGAGTCACTGTGCATTTCGCTACGTAGGAGGCCTAAGTGGTTAAGTTTATTCCCGTGTTAACTGTCTAAGTCATCCCACTGGGTCCTAGGCCTCAGGTAATTCTCCCAACTGACTGAGGACAGAAGAAATGGGGACTAAGCTACTCCCCACTATGTGTAACAGGATGTACCGATTGGCACTCTGCCCTTTGAATTCATTCTGTATTCAACTATATCTATAAGATAAAAGGATAGACTACAAGGAATGAGCTAGGCACAAAATGTAGTTTGGATGTGTTTTCTCTCTTCTGGTTTCCACTTAAATGAATAATTTACTTTATAATGATCAGCACAAAGCTGGTTCCTACGAGGCAGAGGTTAAAGATACCCAAAGTGTCCAACTTTTCCAAACTGCTGTACCACCCCATCATGTCTTACATCAACTACTTTCTGCTCCCTCAGTACTCTCCCTCCCATCTTTGGGTTCAGTAATTCGCTGCAATGTCGTATAGAACGCATGTGCTGTACTTACAGTTAAGTGGTTATTAGGGAAGTGACAAGGTACATACCACTCAGGATCGGGTCAACTTGGAATTAACAGGAACAATTCAGGATGCAGTTCCTTGATTAGTACAGCTTTTTCTTGCCCTCTCCTGGGTCCTTGCTGCCACCAGGTCCTAATGCCTGCTGGCACCCTTCTTGGGCAAGTGTTACACTTTTTAGCTTCGTTGGTGGGCAAGTTCTACCGCAGCCATCTCGCACCTGTCCCCTGGTTCCTGATGTCTTGTGCCACCATCTCTTGCTGCTGTCTCTCTCCGTCTTCTGTGTTACGGCTTCTGCCTTTCTTGCTCCCCGTGTCTCCCTTTAAGCCTAGCAGGATGGCAAAACTGACCAATCCCCTCATTAGTGTTTCATATACCTTATTTGCATGGTCCCACCCTCACAAGAGTGCCATGCACCTTATTTACATTATTAGAAAGTTATCCAATCCCCTTGATGGGCCACAAGCACCTCATTTGCATAGTCCCACCGAGTCATTTGGTGGGAATTACAAAGACTACAGCTAGAGGGGAGCCCTGGAGGTGCAGTGGTTAGGAGCTCAGTTGCTAATCAAAAGGTTGGCAGTTCAAACCCACCAACTGCTCCTTGGAAAGCCCATGGGGCAGTTCTACTCTGTCCTATAGGGTCCCTATGAGTTGGAATCGCTCGACGGCAACAGGTGTGTATGGTGATTGCTAGAAGGCCCATACTATGCCACTGTAAAGAAGTTCCAGCTCCAGTTCAGCAATGGTAAAGTGATTGCTATTACACAATAATGATTGGTGGTGTCTGTGAGCTCATGTTGAGTGGTTGTTATAGAATTTGAAAGGGCAAGGCATATTTCATGTACCAGTCTTCAGCTTAGAATCATTTTGGAAGGGAAATGTCTATTTCCGGCTGAGATGTGGCCTCTCTGGAGTAGGGTTTGTATAAAGTTTCTTACTGTCTGGTGTGTAGTGACAAATTTAGGACAAAATATGGAGCAACCTTATGGGGTAAGATGATCAGCATTTTTAAAACAAGAAAAACATGGTTAGATTAACATAAGGCTAGATCTTACAGGTCAGTTATGACCTGGATATCATTTAAATATGACCTGGATTTAGGTACTCTAAATTACTTATTTTCATCTTCTGTGGCCTGCCTCTCTCTGGAGTGTGGTTGAATAGTTTCTTGCCCTAACCTCATAAACTACAGGGCATCCAATACCCTGAGATCAGATCTCCTTCAAACAGTTAAGTTATAAGCTCAAATATCAGTTACCAAAGACCAACTGGTTTAAGCAACTTTTTTAGCTGCTACTTCCTTCATTCCTTATACTTAAGTAAAATTGAGCACTTCTTCATAGGTTTCCATTCTTGCCTATTCTGCAATACCGATCAAATGGCTTCTTTGGAGAATCTAGTTTTGTTTTCTAGAAAGAAGAGAACTTTACTCTTTTAATAGCCTATGTTAGCACTGACTCTGAAGCCAAGTAGGATCCACGGAAAGCAGGATTTATTTCAGTCCATTTCACCTTTTAGAACATTAATTCCATAAGGAAAGCACGTCACTAAATTTTATTTACAGTTGTTGTTGTTGTTAGGTGTCATTGAGTCGGTTCCAACTCATAGCAACCCTATGTACAGCAGAGTGAAATACTGCCTGGTCCCACGCCATCCTCACAATCACTGCCATGCTTAAGCCCATTGTTGCAACCACCTTGTCAATGCATCTAATTGAGGGTCTTCCTCTCCTTTGCTGACCCTCTACTTGACCAAGCATGATGTCCTTCTCCAGGGACTGATTTCTCCTGACAACATGTCCAAAGTATATGAGACATAGGCTTGCCATCTTTGCTTCTAAGGAGCATTTCGGTTGTACTTCTTCCAAGACAGATTTGTTCATCCTTTTCGCAGTCCATGGTATATTCAGTATTCTTCTCTAACGCTACAATTAAAAGGTGTCAATTCTTCAGTCTTCCTTATTTATCATCCAGCTTTCACATGCATAGGCGGCAACTGAAAACACCATGGCTTGGGTCAGGTGGACCTTAGTCTTCAAGGTGACATCTTTGCTTTTCAACACTTCAAAGAGTTTTTTTTTTTTTGCAGCAGATTTGCCCAATGCAATGCATCTTTTGATTTCTTGACTGCTGCTTCCATTGGTGTTGATTGTGGATCTCAGTAAAATGAAATCCTTCACAACTTCAATCTTTTCCCCGTTTATCCTGATGTTGCTTATTGGCCCAGTTATAAGGATTTTTGTTTTCCCTGTATTAAGGTGTAATCCATAATGAAGGCTGTGGTCTTTGATCTTCATTAGTAAGTGCTTCAAATCCTCTTCACTTTCAGCAAGCAAGGTTGTGTCATCTGCATAACGCAGGTTGTTAATAAGTCTTCCTCCAGTCCTAATCCCCCGTTCTTCTTCATATAGTCCACATTCTCCGATTATTTGCTCAGCGTACATATTGAATAGGTATGGTGAAAGGATACAACCCTGATGCACTCTTTTCCTAACTTTAAACCATGCAGTATCCCCTTGTTCTGTCCAGACAACTGCCTCTTGATCTATGTAAAGGTTCCTCATGAGCACTATTAAGTGTTTTGAAATTCCCATTCTCCATGATGTTATTCATAATTTGTTATGATCCACACAGTCGAATGCCTTTGCATAGTCAATAAAACACAGGTAAACATCTTTCTAGTATTCTCTGCTTTCAACCAGGATCCATCTGACATCCAGTGATATCCCTCGTTCCTCGTCCTCTTCTGAATCTGGCTTGAATTTCTGGCAGTTCCCTGTTGATATACTTCTGCAGCTGTTTTTGAATGATCTTCAGCAAAACTTTACTTCCATGTGATGTTAATGATATTATCTGATAATTTCTGCATTTGGTGGGATCACGTTTCTTGGGAATAGGCATAAATATAGATTTCTTCCAGTCAGTTGGCCAGGTAGCTGTCTTCCAAATTTCTTGGCACAGATGAGTGAGTACTTCCAGCGCTGCATTCGTTTGTTGAAACATCTCAATTGGTATTCCGTCAATTTCTGGAGCCTCGCTTTCACCAATGTCTTTGGTGCAGCTTGGACTTCTTCCTTCAGTACCATTCGTTCCTGCTCATATGATACCTGCTGAAATGGTTGAACATTGACCAATACTTTTTGGTATAGTGACTCTCTGTTTTTCTTCCACCTTCTTTTGATGCTTCCTGCTTTGTTTAATATTTTCCCTGTAGAATTCTTCAATATTGTAACTTGAGGCTTGGATTTTTCTTCAGTTCTTTCAGCTTGAGAAATGCAGAACATGTTCTTCCCTTTTGGTTTTCCTTCTCCAGGTCTTACACATGTCATTATAATACTTTGTCTTCTCAAGCTGCCCTCTGAAATCTTCTGTTCAACTATTTTACTTCATCATTTCTTCCTTTTGCTTTAGCTACTTGACACTGAAGAACAAGTTTCAGAGTCTCTTCTGCCATCCATTTTGGTCTTTTCTTTCTTTCTTTCCTGTCTTTTTTAATGACCTCTTGCTTTCTTCATGTATGATGTCCTTGATGTCATTCCACAACTCATCTGGTCTTCGGTCATTAGTGTTCAACACGTCAAATCTATTTTTGAGATGGTTTCTAAATTCAGGTGGGATATACTCAAGGTCATACTTTGGCTCTCGTGGACTTGTTCTAAATTTTCTTTAGTTTCAACTTGAACTTGCATATGAGCAATTGATGGTCTGTTCTGCAGTCGGCCCCTGGCCTTGTTCTGACTGATGATATTGAGCCTTTCCATTGTCTCTTTCCACAGATGTAGTCTATTTGATCCTGTGTGTTCCATCTGGCAAAGTCCACATGTACAGTCACCATTTATGTTGTTGAAAAAAGGTATTTGCAATGAAGAAGTCGTTGGTCTTGCAAAATTCAATCGTGGTATCTCTGGCATCATTTCTATCATCAAGGCCATATTTTCAGCTACTGATCCTTCTCTTTTGTTTCCAGCTTTTGAATTCCCCAATCTCCAGTAATTATCAGTGCATCCTGATTGCATGTTTGATCAATTTCAGACTGCAGATGTTGGTAAAAATCTTCAATGTCTTCATCTTTGGCCTTAGTGATTGGTGCATAAATTTAAATAATAGCTATATTAACTGGTCTTCCTTGTAGGCATATGAATATTATCCTATCACTGATAGTGTTGTACTTCAAGATATATCTTGAAATGTTCTTTTTAATGATGAATGCAACACCATTCCTCTTCAAGCTCTCATTCCCGGCATAGTAGACCATATGATTGTCTGATTCAAAATGTCCAATACCAGTCCATTTCAGCTCACTAATGCCTAGAATATCAATGTTTATGTGTTCCATTTCATTTTTGACTCTGTCCAGTTTTCCTAGATTCATACTTCATACATTCCAAGTTCTGGTTGTTAATGGATGTTTGCAGCTGTTTTTTCTCGTTTTGAGTCATGCCACATCAGCAAATGGAGGTCCCAAAAGCTTTACTCCATCCGTGTCATTAAGGTCGACTCCACTTTGAGCAGTCAACTCTTCCCCAATTGTCTTTTGAGTGCCTTCCAACCTGAGGGGCTCATCTTCCGGCACTATATCAAACAATGTTCCGCCGCTATTCATAAAGTTTTCACTGTCTAAATCTTTTCAGAAATAGACTTCCAGGTCCTTCTTCCTAGTCTGTCTTAGTATGGAAGCTCAGCTGAAAACTGTCCGCCATGGGTTACCCTGCTGGTATTTGAATACCAGTGGCATAGCTTCCAGCATCACAGCAACATGCAAGCCCCCACAGTACAACAAACTGACAGATACATGGGGGCTACTGACATTGAAAGTTTGTATAATGCTTTCATTTGGTTCTTTCGACCTACGTTAACATTTTCTTTCTTTGCACGTTTCCAAAATTGCATTGGAATCCATCAAATTTTAAACTGCATACCCTAGAATACAACGATTTCATCTGAAGGAATTTCTTCCAGAAAAATATCCCTGTTAAGAGAAAGTCCATTCTGAACTTGAGGCTGCTCAGCCTAATTCCTTACTTGGCTCCAAGAATGCCAGACAAAAGATTAGCAAATTCTCTTCTAGAAAAATTGACTAGCACCAGAGAAAGGATATTTTAGGGCCCTATGATGAAGCAAGTTGATCCCCACTTGATGACCCCAAAGTGAAGCCACCAGGGGCAAGTCCTATTGAGTACACAGAGCTAACAATCAGCTGTTACACAAAAACCACTTGACATTTGAGGAAATCTCAATCATGAAAGGCAGATACAAAAACAAAGGAATTTGGGGGAAAACAGAGGCCATGCAGGAAAATAATTACATCCATGAAACAAAAATAGAATGCTATAATAAAAATGAATAATCAGAAAATAAAGGGAGCTCTTGGAAATTAAAAATATTATTGCTGAAACTGGAAATTCATAGAAGGATTAGAAGATGAAGACAAGGAAATCTCCCAGAAAGTGAACCCAAGAGATGACATAGAGATGGAAAATTGAAAAGAAAGTCAGAGGATTAGTCCAGGAAGTCCAATATTTCCTCGGGGAGAAAAAGAGAGAGAGAGAAAGAGGGAGGGAGAGAAGCAGATTATATTAATAGGAGTCCTGACAGCAAACCCAATTCACCCCACGTAATTCAGATGAAGAGACTTTTTTGAAGGGACTACGTACGTAGATGTCAGCAGGAAAGATTAAGGGAACAAACAAGGCTGGTGTGGTGCCCAGAGACTAGCACCAGCTAGAAGTTCCCAGGGCTGAAGGGTTAAGGGGAAGAAATGGTATAATTATAGCCCAGTGAGAACTGCACCCAAGGAGGAAGGGCCTCCCAGTGGGAAATATAGTTACCTTCAGAGATATGGTTCTACAGCACGAATACATCAGGGAAGAAACACTTTGAACTCGCTCTTCCCGTTATCTGATCTCCCATTGGCCAAACTTAACAAGAAGCTGGTTGGCAAGGTAGACTGGGTGATGTAGTCCGTAGTCCACAGGGGTCATTCTCTCAGGGCAGGGAAGGGCAGAGAATGAATCAGGGGTGGGTGGTCAAAAGAAAATCACTAGTATGTGAAGGCAAACAAATTATCAAAGAAATAACACACTAATGTTTTCTGTCTGAAAAAACATCTGGTGTCTATCCCCCAAAATCTGTTGCCATTGAGTTGATTTTGACTCATAGTGACCCTATAGGACAGTCGAAGAGCCCCATATGGTTTCCAAGGAGTGGCTGGTAGATTCTAACTGCCTACGTTTTGCTTAGCAGCTGAGCTCTTAACCATGGCGGCACAAGGGCTCCAACCCAAAGAACTAAAAAAAAGAAACAAAACAAAAAAACCCTGGACCAAAACAGAGCATAATGAAATTTAGAATACCATTAACAAAGAGAAGATCCTAAAGTTTACAGAGAGGAAACCAGAGATCATATACAAGGAATCAGAAATCAGAATGAAATTGGATTGATCAACAGCAACACCAAATGCTTTGTGACAATTGAGCAACGTCTTCAAAATTCTGTGCAAACATTATTCCAAGTCAGCTCATCAATTAAGTGTGAGGGTGGAAAAAAGACATTTGCAAACATGCAATGTCTCAAAAAATTTGCCTTCTACGTACACCCTCCCTTAGGAAACTGTTATAAAACAAAGGAGTAAACAAGGAAATAAATCAAGGAGGATGACTCTGGGTTTAGGGAACACGGGATGCATGTACAGCCAAGAAGTGAAGGGAAAACCCAGACTGATGGCTGTGCAGGAGGCCTGGACTTAGCTAGCCCAGACAGAACAGAACAGAAGACTCCAATGGGATGCCTTTAAGGGAAAACACAAACCACCAATCCTTTTCAGAGATGCTTGACAATTCTTTTGAAGATTTGGGAAGGGAAATGAAACGAAGCAAATGGCTTCTTAAAAAAATCAGAAATATAATGCCATTTGAGTTTTTTAAACTGTGTACACATTTTGCTTTTATACGATATTAAATTTAAAATACTCTCACAAGTGTGCAAAGATATCATTATACCATTATATATAATATCAAAAACTTCAAAATAACCTTAAATTTCCATCAGTGAGAGACTGGTTAAATTACAGTTCTTCCAAATGATAGAAAGCTATGCATCCTTTAAAAGGAATGAAATAGAATCTAGGTGCATATTGAAGGAAGAGATGTCCTAGATATATTGTTAAGGGAAACAATAAACAAAAACAAGCTTTAAAAATTGTATTTGTAATGTGATCCAATTTTTTTAAAGTAAAAAAAATCTTATAAATATGTATTATTTTATACACAGAAAAAAATGAAAAAGTGGAGAACTTGCATTTTTATTTTCTAATTTACAAATTTTTGTATTGAATCATTTATAACGAGGATGGACTTTGTGCGCTCAGAAAAATCAACACAGATTTTTAATAAGATTACTTTGGGTGTTAGAAATCAATTTTTCCATAGCTCTAGTTAACAATATTCATTCATCAAGCTATTGTATTTGATATTGGAAAGACGGAAATGAATAAAATATATTTCCTGCTTCTAATCTGCTCACAGTCTAGTGGGATAGTTTTAAAACTGCCCTATGCTTCAGGAGTTGGATACATGTTTGATCTGAATTTAATTTTCAAAATATATTTTAAATACTAAAAAAACTGTAATAAAAATCAATTAATTTAATATAATAAATTTTAATACATTGAGACCACATTGGGTCTGTGGTCAGATTAACTATTTTTAGTAAAGGTGTCAGCATTAAAATTTTCCTGGCATTTCTGGGCATGTATTTGAATTTATTGTACATACATCATTACTTACAAATGTTACGGCTTTGCATCCGTCTTTTTAATATCCAGGCCTGAGTATGTCTACTTACAGAAAAGTCTATAAGTGACTATGCAACCACAGTGCATGTATGCTGAGCACAATTAAACATAGAGCAAAGTCCAAGTTCATTTGCTTGTTGTACACTCTCATGTGCAATAACAAGTAAATGTATAACATGTTAAGTAGGGTAGACAGGGCTTTGCAGATCCTTAAATTCCGAGCTTTGTAAGTTTCCAGTGCTTGTCTGACTTATACGATAAAGCATGTGTTATGGATTGAATTATGTCCCCCTAAAATATGTGCTGTAAATCCTAACCCTTATATCTGTGGTTATCATTCCATTTGGGCATGGGTTTTGTCATGTTAATGAAACAGGATTAGTGTAGGCTGTGTCTTAAATCAATCTCTTTTGAGATATAAGAGATCAAATAAGCAAGGGAGAGAAGCAGACACGGGGGAAGAGAGATGCCAAACCACATGAAGATTGCCCACGAACAGAGAAGCTCAGAAGAGACAAGGACCTTCCTCTAGAGCTGACAGAGAGAGAAAGCCTTCCTCCAGAGCCAGCACCCTGAATTCAGACTCCTAGTGCCATAAACTGTGAGAAAATAGATTTCTGTTTGTTAAAGCCACCCACTTGTGGTATTTCAGTTATAGCAATACTAGATAACTAAGAGGATGTCAGCAGGGCACAGTTGCTGGCTATTTTTGTGGTCTAACTTTTAAAACTTTTTTTATTGTGAAAACTTGGAAATATGTACCAAGTAAACAATAGAATAATGAATTCTCTATACTTATCAATTTTATCAGCCAGCTTTGACAATTATCAACATTCTGCCATTCTTGTATCCTCGATATCTCCTTCTGGACCCCACTCCCCACTTGATTATTTTTTCCAATAAACATTTCCACTACTCCTGTGTCAAGTTTCTGAATCAGCCTAGTTGAAGAGATATTAAAAGAATGCTGTTATCATTTGCAACTATTTCTCAGCATCAATCAAGATTTTCTCAAAATTATGCAACCTAAAGAAAATATGGAAATATGTTGGATACTGAATCATAAATAAGAGAGCAATTATCTCTAAACCTTAATTTAAAAAAAATGTATTTTATTGTATTTTTGGTGAAAGTCTACACAGCAAAATGGGCTTCCATTCAATAATTTCTACAAATATTGTTTAGTGGCGTTGGTTACATTCTTCACATTGTGTGAACATTCTCATTATTTCCGTTCTACTTATTCTGTTTCCGATAACCTTGTCTCCCTGCCCTCCTACATTCCCCTCTTAGCTTTGGAATAATTGTTGATCATTTGGTCTCATATAGATGATTTTTTAAAGGAATACAGTACTCACAGGTGATATTCTTTATTTTATGAGCTAACCTGCTATTTAGCTAAAAGGTGACTTCAGGGGATAGTTTCAGTTCAAGGTTTAAAGAGTATCTCAGGGCAACAGTCTTTGGGATTCCTCCTGCAAGTCTGGATTTTTTAAGAATTTGAGGTTATGTTCTACATTTTTATCCCTTTCTACCAGGATCCATCTATTGTGGCCTTGATCAGAATGTTTGGTAGAGGAAGCCAAGGCTCATGTAGACAATTAGTCCTGTAGACTAGTTTCTTTTCTGAATCTTGGGTCCCCTTCTTTCTTTTTTTGCTCCAGATGAGTGGAGACAAATAGTTGTATCCTAGATGGCTGCCAGCAATCTTTTAAGACCCCAGATGCCACTCACCAAACTAGGATGTAGAACATAAACTTTATGAACTATAGTATGGTAATTTACTGAGTTGACCCATGAGACTATAGCTCTAAGCCTTCAAATCAAGAAAATTAATCTTGTGAAGTGTTTGTACAAACCCTGTTTTCAAACTTTAGTATTCACCAAAATAATCTGGATGTTTTCTGAGATTTTTTTTTACGTTAAAATTTTTTTCTACAACAAATACACGAACATACTTTTTAAAAATTCAAACAATACAAAGAACATGCCTTAAAAAAAACATTTTCCTCCTATCTTTATCCTTTCCAATTCCCCTTTACAAAGGCCAATTTCTTGGGAGAACTTCCAGAGATACTTTATGCATGCACATACAAGCGTGTATATAAATATATTCCTTAAAAAAAAAGAACTATTGCTATGTACACTGTTCTATGCCATGCCTTTTAAAAATTAGTATATATTTTAATAAATAGATGTAAGAGTTTTTGAAAAGATACAAAAACAGCAGGCATAGTGAGAACCATATCGTCAGCACAATGCCAATGAACAAAGGCAAGTGGGATGTACACCAATGTTCATCACAGCACTTTTTTCATAATAGACAAAAGGTAGGAACAACCTAAATGCCCATTAATGAATGAATGGATAAACAAAATGTGGTACATACATACAATGGAATACTAGTCAACCAGAAAGAGAAATGAAGTACTGATACATGCTACAATATGGTTGGAGCCTAAAGACGTTAAAAAAAAAATAATGAGTGAAATAAGTTAATCACAAAAGGTCATATATTATATGACCTCACTTATATAAAAAGACAAGAACAGGGAAATGTATAAAAAAAACCCAAAGTTTAGTAGTGGTTACCAGGGGCAGGAGGGAGGGGAAAAAGGGGAGTTGTTGCTTATGGAGCACGGAGTTTCTGTTTATGGTAGTGGAAAATTCTCATTGCTTAAGGGAAATGGCTGCACAGATGATTAATGTAATTGATGTCAATAAGTTGTACCCCTGTAAAACGTTGAACGGGCAAATGTCGTGTAATATACATTTTTACAAAAAAAAAAAAAAGAGCTGCTGAGGTTGCTTACGTACATCTAAACACCTCACGGGATGAGGTTTCTTTGTTTGGAGGTTTAGGATCATGGTTTCATGCGACATCTTGGTTAATTGACCTAACATCATTTTTAGTGCTCCTGTTTTACGTCCTAGTTCATTGTGTAATACCTGGGGTCTTAGAAGCTTGCAAGTGGCCATCCAAGGTACATTTGGTCTCCCTTTGCCTTGAGCAACAGAGAAAGGAGTGTCAGGAATAGGAGGAGGAAATGGAATGTGTGGCTAATTGCCTCCATGAACAAATGCCTCCTTTGTCATGAGAAGAACTGGATAGTGCCCAGCTACCATTACTGAACATTTTGACCAAAGATTCTAGAGAAGGATCCTGATCAAAAGTGAAAAAATGCAAACAGAATTTCAAATTATCACAGAATCCAGAATTTCTGAAGCCATGGATGAACTCTGAAACTCTCGCCCTGAGATAATCTTTAAATCTTAAGGCAAAAACATCCCCTGAAGTCTTCTTTAAGCCAAACAATTTAAAAATAAATAAATAAATAGGTTACGTTAATTAGTAAAGAATGTCTACCTTGAGAATTGTGCTGTTTTAAAGAACTATCTATATGGGGGAAGCCCTGGTGGCGCAGTAGTTAAGTGCTACGGCTGCTAATCAGAGGGTCAGCAGTTCAAATCTGCCAGGTACTCCTTGGAAACTCTATGGGGCAGTTCTACTCTGTCCTATAGGGTCACTATGAGTTGGAATCGACTCCACAGCACTCTTTTTTTTTTTTTTTTTTTTATCTATATGGGATCAAACTGACAACAGCAACCAGAAAGTTTAGACGAGAAGCTTAGGGAGGCAGCAAGTTTATGTTTATGGGGGAGGAACAATTCAGAAAAAGAAGGTGAGAATGGTTGCACAATTTGAAGAATGTAATCAATGTCACTGAATTGCATGCCTGTAGAAATTGCTGAATTGGTGTATGTATAGCTGTGTATATTTTCAACAATAAAAAATAAGAACGGGAGTAGAGAGTCAATACCTTGCTTTTGAGAACTGGAAAAGACCATAGGAAGGATACGGTTGAGCTAATCTTGATGGAAAAGCTTGCAAAGCAGAAAAGCAGATTGCTTTAAGCAGGATGCATACATGGTGGTAATACTCACCAGTCCAAACATAATTTCTTGACAATATTTGTTAATTGGTAGGTACAAAATATCTTGAGCAGCTGCTGGTCTGATTGAAAGTCACCCTACTACAGCATCAAAAGAATGCTGAAATATGAATCAAAAGACCTAGGTTCTAGTTTTAGTAAAGTCATTTAACCTCTCTGCTTTAGTTTCCTCATTTATAAAATGGGGATATCACGTACCTGTCTTTCTCACCAGGTTTTTGAGATGACCTGCTGAACTGGAGTACCATACTACGGTGAAGAGGAACTGGCTTTGGAGTCTAAAAGACGTCAGTTTGAAATCACTGTGTGGGAGTGAGGGGGAAACAGGGAGTCATTGCTTAGGGGGCACTGAGTTTCTGTAAATGGTAGTAGAATAATTTGGAAAAGGATAGTAGTAATGGTTGCACAAAATGAATATAATCAACATCACTGAATTGTACACGTGAAAATTGTTGAACTGGTAAATGTTTTGTTATATATATTTTTACCACAAGGGGAAAAAAAAAACAGGGCAAAAGACCACTATAGATGTGTAGGGAACGGATTAGAGTGAATTACTGGTGGAGAGTGGGGAGTGGGGAGTTTAGAGAAGTGGGGCAGGGGAGAGATGATCTAGGGAGATTGGTTAGGTAAGCGTAAGAGCACAGACCAAAGAAAATAGAGGCTTGGCTATAAGAGATGGTGCACCTAGAGAATAATGGTGGATTCACAAGAGATTTGGGAACTAGAGTAGATAAAATATGGTGATTCATTGGACTTGCAGTAACAGACAGGAGAGAGCCAAGATGACTTTCAGGGTTTTGGTTGAGAGTACTGAGTAGATGATGGTGCCATTTACAAAGATATAGGAGAAAACTGGAAGAAAAGCCAGTTGGTGGTGGTGGGCGAATATTGGGGAGATGATGCATTCAGTGTGGACAAGGTTTGAGGCACCCAAGAGAGAAAAGAGGAGATGCCAAGCAGGCAATCGAATAGATGACTGTGTGATGGTCAGTGGAATTCTGGGGAAACAAACAATGCTACCAGCTTGGGAGTAAGTGGAAAAAGATAGACTTCGGATGGACTCACTGTTTAAGGGTCAGATTGAGAAGGAGCCAGCAAAAGTGACCGAGTAGTCAGAGAGGTAAGAGGAACACTAGGAATGTGTGGTGCTATGGAAGGCCTTAATGAAATTGTCTAAGATGGAAGTCTCTGTGAAGTAGCAGTCAAATTTTAAGTAGAGAACATCACTCAGCAATTTAAGCTCTGATAATTTTCCATTTTTATTAGGAAATCATACATTGGAATTTCCTGGGGATGAAAACTTTCCAAAATCCTACCTTAAAAATGAATATTTAATTTTCATTTCAGTATTTTACCTTCCAATATTTGTTTATAATGCATAAACATTTTTTGCATAGTTGCAATTCCAATGGATGCATAATTTCAATTTTTTCTATTTCACAGTGAAAGTAATCTATGATTTCATAATTATCATTGTAGTGGCTGTATAATGTTCCCTTCAATGACACTTTAGAGATTTATAAAAGGATACTGCTGATTCTATTAAAACCACTGGAAGAAAAAAAAACTACAGGAAGGTAAACTTTTTCCAAGCTCCATCTTCCTTTAACATAACAAGATGGTTTTAAAAAGAGTTAAAAAAGCAGAGGAGCAAATGAGCTCACCAATAATTTTATTCTGGGGTCTAATTATAGATAAACCAATTGCAATGTTGCTTTTGATCTACAACTTCATACAGTCACATTTCAACCTTGGAGAGAAAATGGAAAATTTGAATTATGTCCTAAGGAAAGTAGAGTTAAACTAGAGGGAGAGATAATTGTTCAGTTGAAAACAGAGAAGGAGACATTTTGTTTATTTTGTTGATCTTGAAATACAAGGACTCTCTTTGTAGATAAACTAGCAAACTGAAGACCAATATATATCACCTTGATGCATATTGTTTGCTTTGAATCTTCAATAACAGATAATGAAGTCAAGGGTAAGAGTAAATGATGCTTTTATGCATTGCTGTTGAGTTTTAAATACAAAATGAAGAGTTCTAAGAGTTTTTTTTTTCCCGAGCATTCTTTGATTTCATACTTTCAAAGCTTTTATTTGTAAGCCATCACAAATATCCTTTTAGTACAAAAGAGACTGAAATGGCTAATACCTGCTCCTGACGAATTGTCTCATTTATTTAAAGTTAAGCCCTAAACTAGTGATTAACTTGTCAAATAAGATGAAGAAGAAACATTTTCGGGAAGGGGTATGGTTTAAGTTTCCATAGGAAACATGACTAGAAGCAAAAGTTGAACTAGCCTTACCAGAACTCATGACCGAGCCAAGGACATTTTAAGTCTCTAATCTAACGAACTTCTTGCTGAAATCAGTTCTTTAGCTCAGAAAAGCTAAAAGCCTCTTGGGATCCCCAAATAGGTCTCTAGTTTAGTGTCATCAAAACCAATTGGTTACGGAGGCCAGGACACAAGGCCAGCTGGACTCCCTTCAGTAATTATGTATTTAGCTCTTACTTTGTGCAGGACAAAGTGCCAGGGACAGCATCCATGACACCCTTATTTAAAGTCCTATCTTCTCCATTATCCTCTGTTTTAAAACCAGACTTAGCTCTCTGTATGGTTTTTATTTATTTTTATTGTGCTTTAGGTGAAAGTTTACAGAGCAAATTAGTTTCTCATTCAAGAATTTATACATAAATTGTTCTGTGATATTGGCTACAATCCCTGCAATGTGTCAGCACTCTCCCCATTTCCACACTGAACTCCCTGTTTCCATTCCTCCAGTTTTTCTGCCTTCTTATCTTTGCTTTTGGGCAAATGTTGCCCTTTTGGTCTCGGACAGCTGATTGCTGTAAGGAGCACTTTCCTCATGGGTGTTACTGTTTATTTTACAGACCTGTTATTTGGCTGAAAGGTGATCTCGGGGAGTGGCTTCCAATCCAAGTTAGAAGGGTGATAAAGGACCATAGTCTTGGGTGTTTTTCCAGTCTCTAATTTTTTTTTTTTTTTTTATCAGACCAAGAAGTCTGGTCTTTTTTTTATGAATTTGGATTTTGTTCTATATATTTCCTCCTGCTCTGTCCAGGACTCTCTACTGTGGTCCTGGTCAGAGAGGTCAGTAGTAGTAGCTGGGCACCTTCTAGTTCTTCTGATCTTAGGCTAATGGAGGCTGTGGTTCGTGGGAGCCATAGTCCTTTGGACTAATTGCTTCCTTGAGTCTTTGGCTTTCTTCATTCTCCTTTGCTCCAGATGGGAAAAGAATAATAGTTGTGTCTTAGATGGCTACCAGCAAGCTTTTAAGACCCCGGAGGCTACTCACCAAAGTAGAATGTACAGCGTTGTCTTTATGATCTGTTATGTCGATTGACCCTCGAGACTATGGTCCCCAGCTCTCAAGCCCCGTAACTCAGTCCCTAGAAGTGTCTGGTTATGTCTAAGAAGTTTCTCTGACTGTGCTCCCTGTGTGCGCCATTGTGTATATGACTATACATGCAGTACATACGAATATGTATGTTGAAATATCCACAACTTAAGTCCATGTATGCATGTGAGTGTACTCGCATATGCCCTCTCATACCTATTCAGCATACATATCTGCCCACGTATCCACTCATAAATTATTATTACTATTGTTACACAGTTGTGTATGTTGTAGTATTTAGCATAGTGGCCTTATATTCTTTTGTACCTCTCAGTGTCTATCTTTGCCTTGGTCATGTTGTGTTGACTTCCTCCATACTGTATATTGCTTTCCTCTTCATCAAAGTTAACATGTGTCTACTATCTAGCTGGTGGTGTTCTCTCTCTCCCCCTTCCATCCCTGGTAACCATCAAAGAATGTTACTTCCTGTATGTAGATTTTTTGAACTTTTTATGATAGTGGTCTCATACAATTTGTCCTTTTGTGATTGACCTGTTTCACTCAGCATAATGTCCTCCAGATTCATCCATGTTGTGAGATGTTTTGCAGATTTATCATTATTCTTTATCGTTGCTTAGTATTCCATTGTGTTTACGTACCACAGGTTTTTTTTTTTTTTTTTACACATTCATCCTTTGATGGGCATTTAGGTTGTTTCCACGTTTTTGGTATTGTGAATAATGCTGCAATGAACATGGGTGTGCTGCATATATCTATTCTTGTCATGGCTCTTATACCTCTAGGATATATACCTAGAAGTGTGTCTTGGTCACCTAGTGCTGTTATAACAGAAATACCACAAGTGGATGGTTTTAACAAAGAGAAATTTATTCTCTCACAGTCTAGGAGGATAGAAGTCCAAATTCAGGGCGCCAGTTCTAGGGGAAGGCTTTCTCTCTTTGTCAGTTCTGGAGGAAGGTCCTGGTCATCAATTTTCCCTTGGTCTAGGAGCTTCTCCACACAGGAAACTTGGTCCAAAGAATGCACTCTGCTCCTGGTGCTGCTTTCTTGGTGGTATGAGGAGCCCATTCTCTGAGTCCATCTGAGTGGCGACTCCACCCTTTAAGACCCCAGAGGTCATGGCCCTACCCTTTGAGACTGAGGCAGCTCAGCTTCCTGTGTTCTTTGTCTCTTCAGCTTGTTTCCTGGTTTCTTGGCCTCTCAGCCCTTCGGGCCTCTCTGGTCATGTCTGCCCTGCTGGGGCAAGTGTTCCAAAGCTCTGTGGCTCCACTGATAAGTGCCTAGAGGCATCCCACTCTGCCAGTAAACTTCAGCTGTAAGGCACTCAGCTCTCTTGCTCCAGGGATTGGCAAGGCTAGTTCCACCAATACATGTCTGGAGGCACCCATTCTGCCAGGAAGCTTCCTGCCAAAGGTACTCAGCTCTCTTGCTCTGTGGGTTGGCTCCAGTGCCATCTCCTGCTAGTCTCCTGGTTATACCACTGCTATGTCTCTGCTGCTGCTGGTCCTCTGCTGCTGCCAGTCCTCTGCTGCTGCTTCTTGCCATCCATGCCATCTCCAGAGTAACAGCTTTCTTTACTTCCTTCTGAGTCCTCACCAGAATTGTCTTTGATGTCCATAATTCCACCAACAGTCTCTTCAGGCAATCTTAAAATTCTTCCAGCCTCTACCCATTCAGACTTTCAAAACTGCTTCCACATTGTAGGTATCTGCTAGAGCAGAACCCCATTCCTGGTACCAAATTTTGTCTTAGCTAGCTAGTGCTGCTACAACAGAAATACCACGAGTGGATAGCGTCAACAAAGAAATTTATTCTCTCACAGTCTAGTAGGTTACAAGTCTAAATTCAGGGCATCAGCTCCAGGGGAAAGCTTTCTCTTCTCTGTTGGCTCTGGAGGAAGGTCCTCGTCATCAATCTACTCCTCGTCTAGGAGCTTTTTAGTGCAGGGACCCCAGGTCCAAAGGATGCATGCTCCTGGCTCTGCTTTCTTGGTGGTATGAGGTCCCCTTGTCTCTCTGCTTGCTTCTTTCATATCCAAAAAGTTTGGCTTAAAACACAATCTAATCTCGTAGATTGAGCCCTGCAACATTAACATAACTGCCACTAATCCCATTTTATCTACGTCACAGAGATGGGATTTACAACACATAGGAAAATCACATCAGATGACAAAATGGCGAACGATCGTACAATACTGGGAATCATGGCCTAGCCATACCGATACACATATTTTTGGGGGGATACAATTCAATCCATGATGTTGTGGGACTGCTAGATCATATGGTACTTTTATTTCTAGCTTTTTAAGGAAGCGACATACTATTTTCCACAGTAGTTGTACCATTTTACATTCTGCATGGATCTTGTTGGCAGTTTCCTGTCTACTGAGAAGCTGTTTTTGTCTTCATTCCAGGTTGGAGGGACTGGTAGTGATGTTAAGACTATCCAGAGCATCAGCCACTTAAGGCAGGTTCCTGGGGTGAGTGTTTTGGGGTCTCTCTGCAGTGAAGGAGAGGGGAGGAGAAAGGGTAATGTGTGGTAAGCAGCAATATGGACCTCTGAATCACATGGAGACTGGAAGTGTTGAGCACCTTCTTCACACCACATTCTCATTTAAACCCTGGTTAATAATCACAACAACTGTATGAAGGAGATGGTATTGTTTAACTGCATTTTATAGATAAAAAAGCTGGCTAGTGTAGCAGGGGCAGGGGTCTGGGGATCATGGTTTCAGGGGACATCTAAGTCAATTGGCATAATAAAATCTATTAACAAAACATTCTGCATCCCACTTTGAAGAGTGGCATCTGGGGTCTTAAACGTTAGCAAGCAGCCATATAAGATGCATCAATTGGTCTCAATCCACCTGGATCAAAGGAGAATGAAGAACACTAAGGACACAAGGTGATTATGAGCTCAAGAGACAGAAAGGGCCCCACGATCCAGCGACTACATCATCCTGAGACCAGAAGAACTAGATGGTGTCCGGCTACAACCGATGACTGCCCTGACAGGGAACACAACAGAGAACCCCTGAGGGAGCAGGAGAGCAGTGGGATGCAGACCCCAAATTTTCATAAGACCAGACTTAATGGTCTGAGACTGGAAGGACCCCGGTGGTCATGGCCCCTAGACCTTCTGTTGGCCCAGGACAGGAACCATTCCCAAAGCCAACTCTTCAGACATGGATTGGACTGGACAATGGGTTTAGAGGGATGCTGGTGAAGAGTGAGCTTCTTGGATCAGGTGGACACTTGAGACTACGTTGGCATCTCCTGCCTGGAGGGGAGATGAGAGGGTGGAGGGGGTTAGAAGCTGGCGAAAAGGACACAAAAAGAGAGTGGAGGGAGAGAGCAGGCTGTCTCATTAGGGGGAGAGTAATTGGGAGTGTGTAGCAAGGTGTATATGGGTTTTTGTGTGAGAGACTGACTTGATTTGTAAACTTTCACTTAAAGCACAATAAAAATTATTAAAAAAAAAAAAAAAGAAAGCTGGCTAGTGACCTACCAAAGGTCACAGAGCAAGTGCTGGATCTGTGATCTGAATCTCCTCTCTAGGGCTTCAAAGCCTTTCCACCACTGTGCATAAGGATCCACCAAGATTTCAGGTCCAGGATGAGTCATAGTGTGCCCTCCACTCCCACATTTTTACAAGGTGAAATCTGAGTAGAATGTAGATCTAATAAAAAGGGAAAAGAGGGCATAGACAGGGAATGTGGAACCAGAGAGGTGTGTGAAGAGTGCAGTTCCACTATTTTTTTGTCTTAATGAGATATCCCTTAGGTCATTTTAGAACTTGTATCACTGCCTGCCTTCCTGAGTCCTCATCCTTACCACAAAGACCCATTTCCTCCACTAGACAAAAATGTGGTTGGCTGGCCCAGTTCTATCTCAAATAATGATTTCGAGAATCAAATAAGGCCCTTTGCATACTAGCACTTTACAAACTTGTAAGGGAGCAGATATCTTTCCAAGGTATCAGGGAACTGTGAAGCAGCTGATTAAAATAAATTCTTGAATATTTGAGATACAGGAAGGTAGAAATAATATCTGGTATCTGGACTCCATTGATACAATCTAAAGCCACATTCCAATCAGCAATATTAATCTTTCTAAGATTTGCCTCTTTATAAAAAGAGAGAGAGAAAAAAGGGTGTGTGTGTATGTGTAAAATACTAGTAAAGAACGTACTGCCACGGAATAGATCCAGATTCATAGTGACCCTATCTACAGGACAGAGTAGAAATGCCCCATAGGGTTTCCAAGGCTGTAAATATTTATGGAAGTAGACTACCACATTTTTCTCCAGCTGAATGGCTGGCTGGTGGGTTTGAGCCACCGACCTTTCCGTTAGCAGCCAGCGCTTTAACCACTGTGCCACCAGAGCTCCTTCAGATACTAGTAAGATTAAATTTCATCTCCTTTTGAGCCCTGTCCACACATTGATGGAATTAGGGCAGAACAAAAAGATCAAGACAAAAAGCCAGAAAGAGACATGTATACATGGCCCCTGCCAATTAATACCGTGGTAATTTTTTTTTTTAAGGAAACGTTATGGGGGAAAGACTTCACATTATCTCTGGGGACCGCTCTGGTTCTGAAGATTCCCTGTGACAACATCCCAGGATCTGACTCCCCAGGGCTCCCCCCAGTGGAAAGGGAAAGACAAAGGCGTGCGTGGCCGGGCGCGCGCGTACGCGTACACTCACGTGTACACACAGATACACACAGACACCCGCGCGCACTACACATACACACGGCCCATTTCCTCCGCCTCCCTCTTCCCTCCAGAGGGGGGGTCTCTTTCTCTTTAAAGAGCAGACGGTCTCCTCACAAACCCAGGCTCTCTAAGGCCCCGGGGGCCCGGGACCCGAGTCGGTCGCAGCCAATGGGCGCGGTGGAGAGGCTCGAGCGCGGCTGACGCTGCGCCAATGGGCGGCCGCGGGGGGCGGGGGCAGCGGAGGAGACACTATTGTTGATGAGGAGGAGCGGCGACGGCGGCTGCTGCACCACCTCGTTGCTGCCGGCCGCGGCCCGAGCGCTCCCCCAGCACCCCGGAATCCGTTGTCGTCACCCCGTCGTGTGGGCCTTTCCTCCGGCCTCGAGAATCCTCCCCCTGCAACACAACAACAACAAAACCCCCGTCTCGTCCAGTCACCAGGGAGGGGGAGCCATGTCCCAGCGGGTGAGGCGCAATGGGTCCCCCACGCCGGCCGGCTCCCTCGGGGGCAGTGCGGTCGCCACGGTCGGGGGAGCCGGGAGTCGTCTGCAGCCCATGAGGGCGACGGTTCCGTTCCAGCTGAAGCAGCAGCAGCAGCAACATGGCAGCCCCACGCGGAACAACGGCGGCGGCGGCGGCGGCGGCGGCAACAACGGCGGCTGCTGTGGTGGCGCCTCCGGCCCCTCTGGCGGCGGCGGGGGCCCGCGTACCGCCTCGCGCAGTACAAGCCCCACGCGGGGCGGCGGGAGCACGGCCGCGCGCACCAGCCCCACGGTGGCCACGCAAACGGGCGCGTCCGCGACGTCCACGCGGGGCACCAGCCCCACGCGCGGCACCGCGTCCGGGGCTCGCGGGAGCCCCCCACGGCCGCCGCCGCCGCCGCCTCTGCTGGGCACCGTATCGTCGCCCTGTTCGTCGCCCACCCACCTGTGGACGGGCGAGGTGAGCCTGGCCCCACCCCCAGCCCGCGTCCGGCACCGGAGGAGATCCCCGGAGCAGAGCCGAAGCTCCCCGGAGAGGAGAAGCCCGAGCGCCCCGGTTTGCAAAGCAGGTCCGTGCCGGCGAGGGGGCGGCTCGCGGCGGGAAAGGGTCCCGGGCGCTCGCGGATCCCGCGCCGGGACTGCGGCGCTGCCGCGGAGCCCGGGCAGCCGGGGGCGGGGCCGGGTGGGGTGTGTGGCCGGGGGCGGGGCCGGGCCCGGGTTTGTGGCCCCGCCGCAGCCCCGGCCGCCCCGCGCCTGTCTCATTCATGGCTTAGCCGGGCCCGCTTCGGTCCTCGGGCGTGGAAGTGCCTGCCCTAACCTTGTGCTTGGGCTGATACGTGTTAATTATAAACCCGGGCTCCTGGCCGCCCTGGCTGTCCACTGACTATCGCTTAGCCTACTTTTCTTTTTCTCTTCCGCAAGTTGGGGTGAAACTAGGAGTGGTTTGTCACTTTGTTTTAGTGACATGGTTCATGTTAGCATACTACGTGTTTGCTGCTACGTGTTGGTATTTGTCTTCCACAGAACAGTTTCAGATCTGGGGGACGAAGGACATTATCTTAGGAGGGCAGATCTGGATCAGTGAGGAGACTTGAGGGTGGCAGCGTTTTAGCATTTCCTAAGACTTGGTAAAATGGGAAGCAAGAAGTGAGAAGGAAGTTAAAAGCAAGATTCCTTTGGATGGTTTATGGGTTTTGTTTCAGCGTCTGGGAGTATTTCAGACATACTGGTTTTGCGTTTAGGATTTAAAACCATTTATCTGAATATCTACTTAAAAAAACAAAAACAAATTCCAGAGTCTGTCTCCCTCTTTTACTATTTTAGGGATCTAAAAACTGTTTTGTTTGTTTTCTTTCTGTACCGGGAACTTTAGTGAGAAAAGTCCAGAATAGAGATGTGGATTCCGATGGAGTCATTCATAAGGAAGGATAACTGAGCGGAGAAATTCAAACTATGAGAAGTGAAAAGGGATAAAATTTTATCACCTGGCTGCCTTGCTTTGAGAATCTAGTGATTAAAGAAATGGGTGGTTTTTAGTTGTGTATTAATACTGCCAATGTACACTACCGTTGTCTTTCTGGAGAATTTGCATTAGAACCTTCACACAGAAGATTCAGAAGAATTTCAGAAAATTCAGTAAAGTACTTTTCTAACCAAAACAGACAGGGTGGCTGCAAGGAAATGGAGAGAGTAGTATGTCTTTCTTACAGTTTATTTTATGAAAGATTTTAGACAATGAATACTTTTTTGAAGAGAATTGCTCCTGAAAAGTGATCAGTAGTTTTTTCTCATAAGAATACTATTTTAAGTCTTTTGAGAATGCGAAATGCTTTTTTTCCACTTTGATTGTTAAAAGTACTAGAGCACACCCCCCCAACACACACACCATGATAGCTGTTACCTACTGAGCTCTTACTATATGCTAAATGATTTATATACAAGATTTCATTTTGACCCTAACAACAGTCTTTAGAGAGGTTGAGGTTTGAACTCTGCTTGTTGAAATTCCAAAGTCTGTATCTTTTACGTTATGTCAAGGAAGTAGTTTCATGATGTTTAAGACAGAACCTGAAAATATATAGGAAAAAAAGTATAAAAATATATATAAAAATATAGAGCACACGAAAATCACATGTGTTTAGTTTTTTGAAGGAACTGTTTAGAGATATCTGGTGAAAACATTATTGCTTTAGTTTGCCTTTGACCTTCTGGAGCTAACGTAGCATGGCAGGTGGAGAGAAGAACTTCTGAAGTGGGCAGTCGAGGCGGAGGAAGGAGATGGAGACCTCAGCCTGATAACAGAATCTGGCTACTGTCTCAGCTATTTGACATTCTAAACAGAGCAGCAGCTTGAGGAGAGCCAGGTTGAATTAAGTCTTGGAAATGATGGTGGATGGAGGATGGCATTCCTTCCCTCTGATCTCCAGGAGGGCTGTATTTCCTGTGATCCCAGGCTTCTCATGTGCCCACTCCTCATGTTTCTCAAAGCTCCCCACCTCCAGATTTGTCATTCCATGGAGTGTTCGTGTTGTAAAATTAATCCTGCTCAAAAAAGCAAATACAGAAAAATAAAAATACTCCTTTAGTGCAGGACTGTCAACTACGGGTGAAAAGGGATACTGCCTGTTATTAGTGTAAATGTCCGATAGTTTCCCTCCCAGGAATGTATTCTTGTTTCATCCTAGTGAAATTCTAGGCCGTGTGGGATGAGGTGTTTTCAAATTCCAAGTCTTCATAGAATCTATTAGACCATTTGCTGCGTTTTGTTAGACCAAATCTGGAAGGAGAAAAAAGGGAAAAACCAGACTCCCTTTTTGATTAAAGGAAGGTTACTGCCTGTTTGTGGGGGTGGGGGGTGGGGTGGGGCAGTAGTGGTTCAGTGTTAGAACTCCTGCTTTCCATGTGGGGGACCTGGGTTAGATTCCTGGCTAGTGCACTTTAAGTACAGCCACCATCCATCTGTGAGTGGAGGCTTGTGTGTTGCTATGATGCTCGTCAGGTTTCAGCCAAGCTTGTAGACTTGTAGACTTAAGATGGACTAGGAAGAAAGACCTGGAGATTTATTTCCAAAAAATCAGCCAGCGAAAACCCTGTGTATCACAACAGATTGATCCCATTGTGCATAGGGTTGTGATGAGTCAGGGTAGACTCAGTAGCAGCTGACAACAGCACCGGAAGTTTGTAGTTTCAATAAAATGTAGTAATCCTTACTGTAGAGGAGAAGGATCTACTGCATGTAGTTCTGCAAACCTCAAGCTGTAAAATGGTTGATAATAATATCTATATTATGATAAAGATTAGAGAATGAGAGAAAATTGAAAAATACACAGAACCAAAACCAAACTCACTGCTGTCATGTTAATTTTGACTCATAGCAGACCTATAGGACAGAGTAGAACTGCCCCATAGGGTTTCCAAGGCTATAAATCTTTATGGAAGCAGAGTGCCACATCTTTCTCCCACAGAGCGGCTGGTCAGTTTGAATTGCAGACCTTTTGGTTTGCAGCTGAGTGCTTTAACCATTGCACCACCAGCTCTGCCAATACTCAGAACAATACCACGATATATAAGTTAGCTATTGTGTGTCATACTAGTTTTCTTTCTAGTTTTAGTGGATGTAATATAAATTGCCTGTGTAGGCTCAGTTTCTACGGTTGTGTGAAATTTTGAATTGGGGAAAACATGGCCTGTGAATGTCAGAACATTTTTTTCACAATGGGTCTATGGTTCATCTGTATCAGAAGCACTTGAGAGTGCTTGTTAAAAAATGCAGGTGGTTCCCAGGCCATAGCACTTAACCACTATGCCACTGTGGACTCATAGAGGAGTGTAATTTGTAGGGAATGGGTATAGAAGTTCTGAGGAGGTGGCTTTTGATTGGAGTTGGAAAGGGTGGAAAATAATTTTGTAGTTGGATCATAGAGGTATGAAAATATAATTTTCACTATATTTGGAGCCCTGGTGGTGCAGTGGTTAAGAGCTTGGCTGCTAGCCAAAGGATAAGCAGTTCGAATCCGCCAGCCACTCCTTGGAAACCCTACGGGGCAGTTCTGCTCTGTCCTATAGGGTCACTATGAGTGGGAATCAACTCGATAGCAACAGGTTTGATTTGGTTTTGGTTTATATGGGTTAAAATAAAGGGCACAAGATGTTGGGGAGGGGAGATACGGAGCCCCAGAAGAAGTAGGTAGAAAGATGTTTTCGGAATGCCCTTGAATATTCTTAGGAGCTTAGAATGTATTACATGGTTAATAGTATGTGTTCTAGAGCCAGACTGCTAGGGTTTAAATCCTGGTATTGCCACTTACTTACTGGCTGTTTAACCTTAGCAAGCTAACTTTGTAGTCCCTAGTTGGCGCAAATGGTTAACATGCTCAGCTGCTAAGTTAAAGGTTGGCTGGAGGTTCAAGTCCAGTCAGGGATGCCTCGGAAGGAAGGCCTGGTGATCTTCTGAAAAATCAGCTGTTGAAAACCCTATGGAGCACAGTTCTGCTCTGACACACATGGGGTTGTCATGAGTCAAAATTGACTTGACAGCATGTGGTTTTTTCCTAAGTGGTTTTGAGTTAACTTCACCTATAAAAAGCAAGATACTGGTAGTACTTGGAGCCCTGATGGCACAGTGGTTAAGAGCTATGGTGAGCTACGGCTACTAACCAAAAGGTTGGCAGTTTGAATCCACCAGTCGCTCCTTGGAAACTCTATGGGGCAGTTCTCCTCTGTTCTGTAGGATACTTACAATAGTACTTACAACAGAGGATTGTTACAAGGATAAAATCCTCTTAATGCATGTGTGGGGTATAGTGATCTCCTACTATTAGCTATTTTCATATCATCTTTATCATCCTCATCCAGGGGTTTTAAGGCATTAAAAGTCAATTTACGTAAGGTGAACACCTGACTCATAAACCAAAAAAATCAGACCCACTGCTGTCAAGTTAATTCCTACTCATAGCAACCCTAAAGGACAGGGTAGAACTGCCTCATAGAGTTTCCAAGGGTGGAAATCTTTACGGAGACAGACTGCCACATTTTTCACAGAATAGCTGGTGGGTTCGAGCTGCTGACCTTTTGGTTGGCAGCCATGTGCTTTAGCCACTGCACCACCAGGGCTCCTGTACCTGACTCATAATAAATGTTACATATATAAGTGTTAGCTATTCATGGCAGTATTAGTAGTAATATATTCTTAGAATGAATAGAGAAAGAATTTGAGGTAGGAGACACCAGAGGATAGTAACTCAAAAAAGCATTGAGCACCTGAATTTAGGTGCAGTGACAGGAATGGCAAGGGTGAAAGATTTGAGAGCTTGACTTGGTAACCTGTTGGATATAGGGATTGAGAAAGGGGGAGTCGAAGATGATAGTTTAGGTGGTGGTTATTAACTGAGATAAACAACACAGATGGCAAAGCAGATTTAGACATGTTTAATTTGTGCTCTGAGGAAATCCAGGTAATTTTCTAACTTGTGGCAAATACAGTTTTAGAATTAGGGATGCAGTTTAAAAAATTGGGACTCATTCATTTCTGTTCAGTAAGCATTGATTTAATACATAACTCATACTAGATATTTGCATTACACAGTACATGCAATGATTAATTACACTAGGATGAACAGGATGATGGAGAGAATGCTGAGGATAGAGCCCTGTGAGAAAACAGCATTTTTAAGGCTAGAAAGAAAAGCCAGTGAAGAATCTTGAGAATGTAGTAGGAGGAGAACTGGTAGAATAGGGTTGGGAAAGCCAAAAGGATTAGATTTCGAGGAGGAGATGGTAAAGATTTTCAGATGTTGTGAAGAGAAGAAGACTGGGCCTAGAGAGTAGGCTTTTGAATTTGGCGTTTAGGTCAGTTGATGATCTCTGAAAAAGAATAGTTTAAGTAGCATGTTGGGGGCATAGATCAGATTGAAGTGGTGGGTGAGGAAGCAGAGGTAGTGAGGATAAATTACTGTTACGGTTCCATTCCCGTTGCCATCTAGTCTGTTTTGACTCATGGCAACCCATATGCTTCAGAATAGAACTGTGTTCTGCAGGGTTTTCTTGGCTGCAGATTTCCAGGCTTTTCTTCCATGGTGCCAACGGGTGGTTTCAAACTGCCAACCTTTCGGTTAGTAGCTGAGAGCAAACCGTTTACTCCACCCAGGGTCCTGAAAAATTACTCTCGTGGAGTATAAAACCAAAACACCAAACCAGTTGCTGTTGAATCAGTTCTGACTCATGGCGAACCTGTGTGTGTCCAAGTAGAACCGTGCTCCATAGGGTTTTCAGTGGCTAGTTTTTCAGAAGTAAATTGCCAGGCCTTTTTTCTGAGGCACCTCTGGGTAGACTCAAACTTCCAGCCTTTCTGTCAGCAGTCAAGCATGTTAACTGTTTGCACCACCCAGGAATGCATTATGGGGTATAAGTTACTCTTAGTCAGTGCAAGGAAGGAAAGTGACAAAACAGGATGAACGGTTGAGCTAAGGTTCATTTATTTGTTAAATGAGGAAAACTTAAGAGTATTTATAGGTTTAGGAAAAGGAATCAACCAGAGGATGGAAAATTGCAAGTTCAAGAGAAGATAGGAATAACAGATGGAGCAAGGTCATGGAAAAGATGAGAGACAATGGGATCTAGTACATGGTAGAGTCTCCGGAAGTCTTGGAAACGACTAAAGACACTTCTTCCTCTGAGGGTGGAAAGGGCTAAGGGTGGGTTAAGTTGATAGATAACTCAGCTGCAGAAGGGAAAGGAAGTTGAGAAAGTTACCCACTTCCATCTCCAAACTACTTGCAGAGAATAAATAGCATGTTTGTCATAGTGCTATATTTTTACATTTAAAATTTATTTTTATCAAAGTACGTGTACATAATTTAAAGTGTCAAGTAGCACTAAGCTTATAATCAAATAAAATGTTCCCCTACCACATCCCTTTCCACTCCTACTTCCTGCCCCCTAGAGGCAATCACTTTCAACTCTTAGTGGTTTCTTTTGGTGTTTCCTACATGATTCTAAATAACATGTTTATGCTGCTGCTTTAGGGTTTTCTTTTTCTTTCAGTTTTATATATTATATAGTGACTTCCTACTATGAAAAATGTAGATTTGCCTCTCCAATCTCTCCTCCGCAATCCTCCTAATGTAATCATAGCATCCTTTTGGTTATGTCAGTATTAATGTTCAGATTAGGAGTGCTGATGGCACAGTAGTTAAGTGCTTGGCTGCTAACTGAAGTGTCAGAGGTTTGAACCCACCAGCCACTCCACGGAGAGACATGTGGCAGTCTGCCTCCATAAAGATTTACAGCCTTGGAAACCCTATGGGGCAGTTCTACCCTGTTGTATAGGGTCGCTATGCATCGGAATCGACTTGACGGCAGTGAGTATGTTTAATTTATTATGATTGTGTAAATATTGTTTGTAGTAGAGCCTTGTGGCATGCTGCAGTTATATTTACGTTCTTTATAGCTCTGTGCTCCTTGAAGTTAAAATTGCCTTATTTTTTGTTTTAGCTTTTTTTTGCTTGGTTTTCTGTGTATCATGAGTGAGTTGGGGTTTGACAGAAACTGACAACAATCATGAATTCATCCCCCAACTTTCTGATAACAGGAACTACCTTTAAATATTTTAAAACACATCAGATGTTTTGTCAGTTTCACTTTTTTCCCTTGGAGCTTTCCCTTCTGGAGTCCACTATGCTGCTTTTACAAATGGGCCTGTTGATCCCTAGGTCTTTGGTATAGCTATTGTGTTGGAACTTCTCTTAATCTCCCTTGGAATGAAGGTCTTCTCTTCATTCAACTTGGAATTCTGTTCATCTCTCTCCTGCTTTAAAAAAGGTACCCTTATTTCTGGATCTTGTTTTGCTGGAGCATAACTTCCAATCATTTTTTTTGAGAGAGGGTACTTGGGAGATATGTTGTATTCTTTGAAGACTTTAAGTGTCTGAAAATATCTTTGTGCCTGATGGTTTGGGTGTAGAATTCTAGGTTGAAAATACTTTTTCTATTGAATGTTAAAAGCAGTTCTCCATCTTCTAGTTTCTAAAATTGCTGTTGAGATGTTCCTTGTAGGCGATGCGGGTTGTGTGTGTGCGTGCATGTGTATGAACTATAAGGTAATAATTATTTTAGAACAGTGGTAATGGAGATGTTACCACTGTTCTAAAATAGTTATTACTTTGGTGTGGGTATTTTTTTTTTTTTTCATTCAGTGTGCTGGCTATGTGGGGGGCTTTTTCAGTGTGGAGGCTCTTCATTTCTGGAAGATTTTATTCTATTGCTTCTCCTTTCTATTTGTTTCCTCTTTTTGAAGCCTGTGTTATCCAGATGTTGGACCTCTTGGATTGAACCTCTAATTTTTTTATTTGTGTTCTAGTTTCTATTTCTGTACTTTTTTGCTCTTTCTTGGCAATTTATCGTCTATCCTTTTTATTGATTTTTTTTTCCTTTTGGCTCTTATATTTTTATTTTTCAAGAGTACTTATTCTCTTAATATCCTTTACAAATAGTTATAAAAGGTACAAATGCATGTCAGAGTTTTTTTTTTTTTTCTGCATTGTTTTCAGAGTTCTTTTTATCTTGATCTTTGTCTTTCGTGTTGGAGACTTTTTCATTTTAATTTTTAAACGAGACACTAAAATGTTGATTAGGTGCGCTTTGTGCCTGGGTTAGGCAGGTAGACTGGAGGACCCTTAATTGTCAAATGATGAAGCAGGGGCTCCTGTTTCCCCAGGGAAGAGTCCTATAATATCATGCTTGAACGTGTGGCTGGCATTCTTAAGTCTGTCTTAAGCCTGTCTAGTTACTCTCACTAAAGCAGTCTTTCACAATCTCTCTGCCCTAGAGAACCCCTGGATTAATTTCCAGTTCTGGGAACTGCATGTGTGATCAGTAAATCGAGATATAATAATCTAGTAATAATTTAAGCCCTTGATTTATCTGTGGATTTATTGGGCCAATTTTTATTAGCTTGTTCCTTTTGTATGTTTTTCCCCTCTCCACAAAGGAATCGCCACTAATTCAAGGGAGTAGTGAAGTAAAGGAAACTTCAGTTTTTACTTTAAAAAAAATTCCTGTGATTTTTTTTCTTACCTCATTCAAGCAGTTGAAATAATCTTTTCACCAGTTTTTACTTTGCGAGATGCTAATGAGATATTATGTGATATATGATATGTACAAGATGTCCCCCCCCGCCCCAACTTAAACGAAAAACTACACTTTATCTAACTCTTCTGGGAGGAGAAACACAGTTAAGCTTACTTTACCTGTTTTAGGCAGGTTCTCTAGAGAAGCAAAACCAGTAAAGCTTATAAATATATATAGAGAGAGAGGTTTATGTTAAGGAAATTGCTCACATGATTGTAGAGGCTGGAATGTCCCAAGTCCATGGGTAAGGATAGAGACTTCTCCTGATTCATGTAGCTGGCAGGGGCTGGTGAACCCAAGATTGGCAGGTCAAACAGCAGGGCTGTTGCTCACAGGCTGCGAAGATCTACAGATCTCAGGATTGACAGGCAAGACCGCAGGTAAGCTGCTAGCTCAAGTCCCAAGAACCAGAGGTCAGATGAACAGGAGCCAGCTGCAGGATCCAGAGCTAGCAAAAGCCCACAAGCCTTGCCAGAGTCCACTTATATTTGATGCAGGCCACACCCCCAAGGAAACTCCCTTTGAACCAAATTGGCTATTCACAACTGATCCTATCATGGAGGTGATCACATTATATCAAATCTCATCATGGAAGTGATCACATCATGATAGGACTGCCAAACTACATCATAACTGCCAAACCGCTGAGAATCATGGCCCAGCCAAATTGACATACAATTACCTCTCTTGAAATTAATCTTCCTTTCTTTATAAATTTTTTGTTTTTTTACTAATTTTTTTTTGTGGTAAAATGTATGTACCATAAAATTTACCTCTTTAAAAACTATAACATATAACAATTCATCAATTTCTACACGTACAATTCAGTAACATTGATTACTGTTGGGGATTGAATTGTGTCCCCCCAAAACATGTGCTGTAAATCCTAACCTCTATGCCTGTGGTTATAATCCCATTTGGGAGTGGGTTGCCTTTGTTATGTTAATGAGACAGGATTAGTATAGGGTGTGTCTTAAATCAATCTCTTTTGAGATATTAAAGGGATTAAAACAGGCAAGCAAGGGATGCAGAAATGGGGCAAGATACATGCCAAGATACATGGATCGAGAACTCCAAGGAACCAGGAAGCAGAAGCTGAAGAGACAAGGACCTTCCTCCAGAGCCATCGCCCTGAATTTGGACTTCAAGAACTTGACTGCTAACCAAAAGGTTGGAAGTTTGAGTTCACCAGGCACTTCTTGGAAACCCTACAGGACAGCCCTACTCTGTCCTGTAGGGTTGCTGTGAGTCGGAATCGACTTGACGGCTGTGGGTTTGGTGTTTTTTTTTGGTTATTGTACTGTATTTGTCCTTTTGTGTCTGACCTGTTTCACTTAGCATGACGTCCTCTAGGTTCATCCATGTTGTGTTGTGCATGAGGACTTCATTCCTCTTTATGGCTAAGTAATGCTCCATTGCATGTATGTACCACATTTTGTTTCTCCATTCATCTATTGATGAATACTAGGATAGAGCCGGCCACAGGAATGAAATGCTTTCAGGATATTTTCTCTTAATCCCTTAATCTTTCATCTGTTTCTGTTTACTTCTTTCTGCCCTGTTGTCTCAAATCATGGAACATGGTTATAAAAGTTGCCTTAAATTCTTTGATGATTGCAGAATCCAAGTCATCTTGGGGTTAATGTCTCTTGATTTTCTGGATGTTTCGAATGTTATATTTTGAGACTGTTAAAGTTATCTGGAAGGTGTTGAATTTTTTCTTTTTGCAGGAAATAAACCTATTACCTTCAGACTGCAAATACTCAACTTTCTTTGGTCTATGGCTCTAATGGCTGTTTAGTTTTTAAAGTCTTAGCAGTGCTGCCTGAGGCTGTCTTTTGTTTGTGTATCTCTGGGATAGTGGTCTACATCTGTATCCTAGCTCAGGCCTCAAAGCCTTCGCTGTGCTGCTTTGGGTCAGTTGCATGCATGCACAACTTTGCACTGAGCCTAGAACTGCATACACAGATTTAGGGGGGTTCCCTTTCTCCACCTCCATCTTCTCCATGATTTACCTCCAAAAACATTCTGTCTCCCAGCAGTCCTTGTCTTCATTTTCTGAGTATAAAGCCAGGATTTTTAACCTCTCTGTGCTGTCACTCACTTCCCACGACTAGGTCTGCCTCCTGGCCTAATCCGTGAGAGCAGAGAGAGGAAAAATAATGATTTCTTCTTTGTGCTCTTCCAACCACAGAAGCTTCTTTTCTGAGTTCCTCTCGTCACAGGAGAAGGATTTTCTCTTAACAGTTTTCAGTGTCTGTAGGGTCATTATGAGTTGGAATTGACTGGATTGCAGTGGGTTTGGGTTTTTTTGGTGGTCACTGCTATAACCACAGGAGTGCAGCTTTGCATCTGGTACTTCCCTTAGGCCAGTGCCAGGAGAGTAGGAAGAGAGAGAGAAAAAACAAAATAAAACAAGATTATACCAACATCTTAATGGGGGTGCCCCTTTCCTGGTCCTTTGGCCCAAAAAAGAAGAGCTTCTCTTGGACCTTTCCTACCAATCCTTACCGCATAGTTCACACCTCCGGCTGCCTTTGAATCCAATCTGGGATATATGGGAGGGAAAAGAAGCCCAAGGAATTTATTTCCGTATCAGTTGTTTTTTCCCTGAATCTCCCTGCTATTAATTACTAAGATAATTACTTTATGTATTCTGTCCAGGGTTTTTAGTTAGAATTAGTGCTAGAGATAGGGTGGCACTCCATCTAAGCTGGAATGCTGGCATCTTCCCTTACCAACTTTTATTTAATTTCAGAGATTTATTTGAAAGTCTGAATACAATATGAGAAATAGTAAATTTCTTATTATTTTATTGAGCACTTTCTGTATACCAACTACTATGCTCAGTGCTTTATGTGTAATACCTAATTTAATCCTCACACTGCCCTTGTGAAGTAGATATTGCCATTTTACTGATCAAAATGTTGAGGCCAGCTAACTTACTCATGGTCACATAAATATTAAGTGGTATAACCAGTATACAAACCAGGGACTTTTATAGTCCAGAGCCCAGTTACCTACTTGCTATGTTGAACCAGCTCACATAGAAAAAATCATATTTTTAGCTGCAGAATATGAAGCTTTAGAAAAACTCATTAAAAAAAAAAATTATACCCCCATAGTTTTACAGTCTGCTTTTTCCACTTAAAGTATTGGAAACAATTTCCACATCAATAAATATGCCTCTGCAACATTTTAATTGCTATGGAGCGCATATTCTTTTATGTGGATGTTCCACGTTTATTTTTGGATATTCTTTTGCTGTTCAAGTGTGCAGTGAACATTAAAATTGAACGATTTTGCCTTATTTTCTGTATGATACTAAGTTGTAAGTTTCATTGTGGTTTGAGTGTGTTCTCAAATTAAGCTGAAATTTTGAATTCTGACTGTGTACATGTGCTTAGGGTGTTAATGCTGCCGAGTTAGTTCTGACTCTGGGGACCCTATCTCTGTGTTACAGAGTAGAACTGTTCCTTAAAAGTTGATAGAAGAATAAAATATTCTTCAAAAAATTTAGATATGGACAATTTGCCTTGATAAAATTGGATGTGATAGTAATAATTGTTACAAAGGAAAACTCCCAATAAGAGACTCTGATTGATAAAATTTGGCATAGTAAAAACCGAATTGGGTCTTAATTGTTAACTTTACATTAAAAACAATTGAGGCAGAAGAAAATTACTTTAGTAAAATAAACATGAAGTTTGAGGAAAAAATTAGAAAAGTTTTCTTGTGGTCTTGAGAAAATTTATCAAAGGAATAAGTTGACTTAGTGGATTTGCACTGGAAAAATACTTTGTTGATAAAAAATCAGTTAATGTTTCACAGTCATAATCACACACACACACACACAAACACACACACGCACACGCCTCTGTGTGAGGATGGGAGAGACAAAAGGTTTTAAGAGCCTGAGAAGCTCAACCTGCCACATCTGTTTAAAAATAATTGTATCTGAGTGTGTACGTTCGTATGTTTGTATTCTGAAAAATGTCAGGCAAGACACTGCTAACTGGGTTTCCTCTGGCGGGTGGAATAGGGGGACGTGTCATAGATAACTTTCACTTTTCTTTTTTTTTTTGAAATAGCATGTTCCATTTTATAATAAAAATGCTAATAAAATTTATTTGTATTGTAACAGTGATTTAAAAATGGAGTTAAATGTCAAGAAATGGATTAAATATAGAATGAAAATTCATCACAACTGGGACTTGCTCCCAGCCTCTATTTGGGCTATTTTAATACTTTTTCTTTTTGATATGGCTCAGAAAGAGCTGCTTTTGTGTGTGTTCTTTGAATTTCATGAAAGAAATTATGCTTTTCTATTCTTGAATTCAGTGATTATGGTGAAGGTAATAATTACATCTAGAGGAACAGCTGTGCCAGGGTACCCTTGAATGGTACTTCTTCTATCATAGTTTAGACCAGTCCCAAGGTGAACCTTGCTGTTGGACCCTGATAGATAGTTTAGGAATCTCAAACTAAAGTAAATAATTTAGGTTGGGTTATCTAGTTGAAGACTTGTGCTGTGTTTATTTCTGCTAGGTCTCAGTCTTTTGAGGCGTTTGGGATATTGGCTTATAAAGAGACAATTGGTGTGTGGTGAAGTAGACATCTGGCATGGCTGTGCTACGGGAAGTAGTGGATAAGATTATAGCATAATAATAGAGAGGTTAGTAATAGGATAGTGTTAGAAGTAAAATCACTGTAAAATCATAGCATATATCTGCCTGTTCAAAACAACTTTTTCTAAAAATTTTACTTGTCACATCATTGGGCATAAACTTCAGTTTATCTAGAGTCTAAAGATTCAGGAAGTACAACTTTGAAAAAAATTTGTTTTATGTTTTTGAGAGATTAGTAATAATTCTCTTATGACATAAGGACTTATTTAAAAGAATGTTTTCTGAAGTGTGGTATAAAGCAATAGTTTCGGAGTCCAATTTTCTTTATTTTCTGTATCAACAAAGAGTAAGAAAAGGAAGTAGTATTTGAGTGCCTGACATGTGCTGGATGCATGCTTCCAAATTAGGCTGTATTTATTTTCATTTTATAAATGAGGATATTCAGGTCCAGAAAGTTTTAAGTGATTAGTGTTTCAGAGATTTACTAAATGTGGCATGTCAGCTCATGTCTGCTTGATTTTGAGGCCTGTGTTCTTTAGATCATATCACGGTATTATGCAGTATAATTCATTTAACTTTGAATACCTATTATGAATAGGTAGTGTACTAAGCTGGAAGCTCTGAAAAAATACAAATTAGGCTTATATACCAGTAGTTCCTCCGTTTTTGCTCCTCACAGTTTCTGGCTGGATGAGTGTCTAGTAGCACCTCTTAAGACTGTCTGATATAAAATTGTTTTTAGTCTTAAGGGAAGCATAGAAAATAAATGCATTGATAAATTGATGGATGGACTGATTTGGAAATATTGGTTGGAAAACAGAACATTTTAGGTAGAAATGTACTTCAGCCTTTTAAGCCTACATTCTGATTTGGTGAACGTAAATGTTATGCTGTGATGTTGTTAGAAATTTCAAAACAAGCGTTTTAAAAATAAAGGAGTGGTGATTATAGGAGAAAAACTTAATCTTTAAAAAATTTATCTTTCTCCTTTGGAAATCGATTTGGCGCTTCCTTAAAAAGTTAGAAATAGAACTACCATACGATCCAGCAATCCCATTCCTTGGAATATGTCCTAGAGAAATAAAAGCCTTTACACGAACAGATACATGCACACCCATGTTTATTGCAGCACTGTTTACAATAGCAAAAAGATGGAAGCAGCCAAGGTGCCCATCAGTGGATGAATGGATAAATAAATTATGGTATATTCACACAATGGAATATTACGTATTGTTAAAGAACAGTGAGGAATCTGTGAAACATTTCATACCATGGAGGAACCTGGAAGGCATTATGCTGAGTGAAATTAGTCAGTTGGAAAAGGACAAATATTGTATAAGACCACTGTTAAAAGAACTTGAGAAATAGTTTAAACTGAGAGGAAAACATTCTTTTGTGGTTATGAGAAGGGGGAGGGAGGGAGGGTGGGAAGGGGTATTCACTAATTAGATAGTAGATAAGAACTACTTTAGGTGAAGGGAAAGACAGCACACGATACAGGGGAGGTCAGCACAATTGGACTAAACCAAAAGCAAAGAAGTTTCCTGAATAAACTGAATGCTTTGAAGGCCAGCGTAGCAGGGGCAGGGGTCTGGGAACCATGGTTTCAGGGGACATCTAAGTCAGTTGGCATAATAAAATCTATTAACAAAACATTCTGCATCCCACTTTGAAGAGTGGCATCTGGGGTCTTAAACATCAGCAGGCGGCCATCTAAGATGCATCAATTGGTCTCAACCCACCAGGATCAAAGGAGAATGAAGAACACCAAGGACACAAGGTGATTATGAGCCCAAGAGACAGAAAGGGCCACATGAACCAGAGACTGCATCATCCTGAGACCAGCAGAACTAGATGGTGTCCGGCTACAACCGATGACTGCCCTGACAGGGAACACAACAGAGAACCCCTGAGGTAGCAGGAGAGCAGTGGGATGCAGACCCCAAATTCTCATAAGACCAGACTTAATGGTCTGACTGAGACTAGAAGGACCCCGGTGGTCATGGCCCCTAGACCTTCTGTTGGCCCAGGACAGGAACCATTCTCGAAGCCAACTCTTCAGACATGGATTGGACTGGACAGTGGGTTTAGAGGGATGCTGGTGAGGAGTGAGCTTCTTGGATCAGGTGGACACTTGAGACTGTTGGCATCTCCTGCCTGGAGGGGAGATGAGAGGGTGGAGGGGGTTAGAAGCTGGCGAAAAGGACACAAAAAGAGAGAGTGGAGGGAGAGAGCAGGCTATCTCATTAGGGGGAGAGTAACTGGGAGTGTGTAGCAAGGTGTATATGGGTTTTTGTGTGAGAGACTGACTTGATTTGTAAACTTTCACTTAAAGCACAATAAAAATTATTAAAAAAATTTTATCCTTCTGTATATCAATCATGTGGTGTCAGTTTGGGTGGATCTGCTTACTTACCACAGGGTTTTCATTCCCTCCTAATGTGGAAATTTGTGAGTTGCCCCCCCGCCACATGAGTTAAAAAAAAAAAACAAAAAAACAGCTTTGCGTGTTAAATAAAGAATAGAGGATAAAGTCTGCTTATTTTGGATGGTGAATGGGAAGATATTTTCTGTAAAAATTTCCAGATTGTTTTCTGGAAGTTACTTTGGTAAGTGAGTTAATCTTGAGTTATAAAAACCATCCTTGGAGATATTTTGACCAAGATGGAACATAACTAAGAAAAGTGCTTCTCACATTGTTTCAATTGGGATTTGGGGCATGTAATGTGAAAGTATTTCTTTAATTTATCCTTCAGAAAAAGTACTAGATGAATATTGCTTTTTTTCCTTGAAGTGTTTTTTGTGATCCTTATTCTTGTATGCTTTATTAGCTCAAAATGAGGAAATACGTAAAGCAAAAATTTCCTTTATCTAATTTGTTGAATTTTTCCTTTTTTTGCTTGAGAAGGTATTTTTTATAGACTCTTGATTGCAAATGACAGCCCAGTTGAACTAAGCGGAATGAGTGTAGAGTTGAAGAAATCTCTGATATAACCAAGAACTAGGATAGATCTGGCCACAGGGATGAAATACTTTTGGGACATTTTCTCTTGATACTGTAATCTTTCATCTGTGCCTATCTGTTAGCTTCTTTCTGTCCTCTTATGTCAAGCCAACAAATATTTATTATCTGCTATATACTAGATGCTATTTTAGTTGCTGGGGAAACAAATGATGAAAAAAGACCAAGTCTTTGTCCTCAAGGAGCTTACCTTGTAGGTACTTTCTCTACATAGCAAGGAACAGGTCCACAGACTATTCCAGACTCATGTTTTCATTTGCAAGATCCATGAGATAAGAGGGCTTCCTCTCTACCAATTCCAGTGAGAAAAATTCCAGGAAAAAAATTGTTAGGTCATGTGCCCATTACAGAATCAGATACTGAACCCAGTAGGATAAGGTACTGTTATTCAACAAGCCTGGCTCATTTACACACCCTGTTCAGAAATCAGGGCCTGTTAGCAAAAGAAGGGAAAGGGGCTGAGTATACTGGGCAGGCAAAGACAGTAGCTCTTCTATGGTGTTTGTGTTTTGAAGTTTGATTTCTTACATTCAAAGGATCAAATAAACTTGCCAAATATGCCAGGCTCTACTAATTTAGAAAACTTGAAGGTGTTGGTCTTTCTCATGAGTTCTAAATCTAGGATAATTGTGATTTTTAGTTTGATGTCCAAACAAATAACTTAATGATTTAATATACTGCTTCCTACATAGTTCACCATATTGTCAGGAATGTTGTAGTTTTATGGATTATAGTTTTGAAAGTTAATGTTACATGGTGCTTTTGTTTGGGTTCATCCAACAGCAAAAAACTGCAGTGGAATTTCTTAATATCCTCTTTAAAGTTTTGGCAGCACTTGGATACAAGTTTTCAAAAGGGTTTTTCTAGTGGTTAATTTATTCTGTGTGATCAAAAGTGCTGCTTCATATTAAACTTTCACAGTTTTCATAGATTCCAGCATGTTCTGTAACCCACTCAAAACATTTTTCTGAAATAAGATTTGCGTCAGTTTGATCATATGGGAATTTAGTTAAGAAGCCTGTGTGTTTAACACTTTTCAAACACACAATAATGAGGCAGTGGAAACCCTCACTTTTGTTCAATATACATGAAAATCCTCTTTAGTTTGAGTTGAATAAATGAATCCAGGAAAGCCAGCCAGTAGAGGAGGGACTGCTGAAGACGAGGACACAATCCAGGTTACATTTTTGTGTATCTCTTTTTAGGTGACTGCAGTATCAACTCTTACTTTTTTTTTAAGTTGTACTTTAGGTGAATGTTTACAGAACAAACTAGTTTCTCATTAAACAGTACACGTATTGTTTTATGACATTGGTTATCAACCCCACGATATGTCAGCACTCTCCCTTCTCAATCTTGTGTTCCCCATTACCAGCTTTCCTGTTCCCTCCTGCCTTCTAATCCTTGCTCCTGGGCTGTTGTGCCCCTTTAGTCTCGTTTTGTTTTATGGGCCTGTCTAATCTTTGGCTGAAGAGTGAACCTTGGGAATGACTTTATTACTGAGCTAACACGGTGTGGGGGGGTCATACTCTCGAGGTTTCTCCAGCCTCTGTCAGGCCAGTAAGTCTGGTCTTTTTTGTGAGTTAGAATTTTGTTCTACATTTTTCTCCAGCTCTGTCTGGGACCCTCTATTGTGATCCCTGTCAGAGCAGTCAATGGTGGTAGCTGGGTACCATCTAGCTGTACTGGACTCAGTCTGGTGGAGGCTGTGGTAGATGTGATCCATTAGTCCTTTGGACTAATCTTTCCCTTGTGTCTTTAGTTTTCTTCATTCTTCCTCCTCTGGAAGGGGTGAGACCAGTAGAGTATCTTAGACGGCTGCTCACAGGCTTTTAAGACCCCAGGCACTACTCACCAAAGTAGAATGTAGAACATTTTCTTTATAAATTGTATTATGCCAGTTGAGCTACATATTCCCTGAGACTGTGGTCCCCACAGCCTTCAGCCCAGCAATTCGGACCCTCAGGGAGTTTCGATGTGTCTATGGAGCTTCCATGACCTTGCCTTGCACAAGTTGTGCTGATTTCCCCAGTATTGTGTACTGTCTTACCTTCCACCAGAGTTACCACTTATCTATTGTCTATTTGGTGTTTTTCCATCCTCACCCCTCCCCTCTCTCATAATAATCCAAAATTGTTTCTTTTTGTGTGTAAGCCTTTTCATTAGTTCCTAGATTAGTGGTCTCATACAATATTTGGCCTTTTGTGATTGACTTATTTCACTCAGCATTATGCCCTCCAGATTCATCCATGTTACGAGATGCTTCACAGATTCATCATTGTTCTTTATCGTTGCATAGTACTCCATCTTGTGTATGTACCATGGTTTGTTTATCCATTCATCTGTTGATGGGCATCTAGGTTGTTTCCATGTTTTTGCTATTGTGAACAATGCTGCAGTGAACATGGATGTGCTATGTCTATTCCTGTGATGACTCTTCTCTAGGATATATTCCTAAGAGTGGGATTGCTGGATCATATGGTATTTCTATTTCTAGCTTTTTAAGGAAGCACCATATCATTTTCCAAAATGGTTGTATCATTTTGCATTCCCACCAGCAGTGCATAAGGGTTCTGATCTTCCCGCAGCCTCTCCAACATTTGTTATTTCATGTTTTATTGATTTGTGCTGGTAATGCCGGGGTGAGATGGTATCTCATTGTAGTTTTAACTTGTATTTGTCTTATGGCTAGTGATCGTGAGCATTTCCTTGTGTGTCTGTTGGCGGCTTTAATGGCTTCTTTGGTGAAGTGTCTGTTTATTTCCTTTGCCCATTTTTTAATTGGATTATTTGTCTTTTTGTTGTAGAGGTGTTGGATTTTCCTGTAGATTTTAGAGATTAGACCTTTGTCTGATTTGTAATAGCCAATTTTTTTCCCCCAGTCTCTAGGTTCTCTGTTTATTCTTTTGGTGAAGTGTTTTGATGAGCCTAAGGGTTTAATTTTTAGAAGATTGCAGTTATCTAGCTCATCTTCTGGAGTTTGTGTGTTGTTGGTTATGGTTTGTATCCTGTTAATGCTGTGTATTGGGGCCTGTAGCGTTGATCCTGTTTTTTCTTCTATGAACTTTATAGTTTTTGGCTTTTTATTTAGGTCTTTGATCCATTTTGAATTAGTTTTTGTGAGGTATGGGTCCTGTGTCATTGTTTTGCAGATGGACATCCAGTTTTACCAGCACCATTTTTTAAAAAGACTGTCTTTTCCCCATTTGATGGACTTTGGACACTCGTCGAGGATCAGGTGACTGTAGGTGGATGGATTTACATCTTTGCTTCTCAGTTCTTTTCCATTGGCCAGTGTATCTGTTGTTGTACCAGTACCAGGTTGTTTTGACTACCGTAGCTGTACAGTAGGTTCTGAGGTCAGGTAGTGTGAGTCTTCCTGCTATATTCTTCTTCAATAGTGCTTTACTTTTCTGGGGCTTCTTCCCTTTCCATATAAAGTTAATGATTAGTTTTTCCATCTCTTTAAAGAAAGTTGTTGGTATTCAAATCTTAATTTTAAATGAAACATGTCCCCTTCAAAATATAAAGTGTTTACCTTAAGAAAGCATAAACTGTAAAGATTTTAGTAACCTTTTGGTTTCTGTAGGAGACTGCACTATCAAAATAACAGTTATATGTATTCTAAACAGGAAATTATAGTATATATTACTGGCCTGGAAAGTCTGATACTCCTCACCACACTCAACCCCCAAATTACTGAAATGATAACCAAACCAAAAACCAAACCCAATGCCGTTGAGTCAATTCTGACTCATAGCAACCCTATAGGACAGAGTAGAACTGCCCCATAGAGTTCCCAAGTAGCGCCTGGCGGATTCAAACTGCCCACCCTTTGGTTAGCAGCCGTAGCACTTAACCACTACACCACCAGGGTTTCCACTGAGATGATAAGATCCTAAAAAAGGTTTACGGTTATTATACTACATATTAGGCTATGCACCAGAAGTAGGTAAACCTTTTCTGTAAAGGGTACACAGTAAATATTTTAGACTTTCTGGGCCATATACAGACTCTGTTGCAACTACTTATCTCTGCCATTGTAACAAGAAAGCAGCCATAGACAATATGTAAACAAATGAGCATGTCTGTGTTCTAATAAAACTTTATGGACACTGAAATTCGAATTTTAATTTTTATGTATCACAAAATATTATTCTTTTGATTTGTTTTCAAACATCTTAAAATCTAAATGACCATTCTTAGGTCTCTGGCTGCACAAAAGTAGGCAGTAGGCCGGATTTGGTGTGCAGGTCATAGTTTGCTGACCCCTGCTGTACATTATAGATAAAATGACAAAGGAGATAAAATCCCTTCCTTCAGGGATCTTACAGGCTAATGTCAGTGATAAAAGAAATGAGTTTAGTAGATTGTGTGGCAAGTGCATGAGTCAGTTCTGTGAGAATACAGAAGAGTTGTGCTTAGCCTCAGAAGAAATCAAGCACTTGAGTGTTGCAGACAGTTAAGTGTTGGGCTAGTACCCAAGAGATTGGCAGTTTGAACTCACCGAGAGGAGGGAGCCTTGGAAAACAGACTTGGTAATCTGCTTCCAAAGGGTCACAGCCTTGAAAACCCTGTGATGCAGTTCTGCTCTGCACCCATGGGGTCTCAATGAGTCGAAACTGACTCAGTGACAACTAACAACAAAAAGAAGCCAGAGAAAACTTCTTGGAGATAACTGAGTATTAAGAATAGGTAGGCCTTCATTAGGCTAAGATAAGATGAAAGGGTATCTTCATCAGAGGGATCAGAATGCTCAAAGGCCTGATGCGTTCAGACAACTGTGAAATTATGGTTTTTTGGTACAGAAAGTGTAAGCCTTATCTAGCCCTGCTTTTCCCCTCTGTCTTTATGCCCCGGCCATGCTGCCCATGTTTCAGTTTCTTGAGTATAAGATGCCCTTTTCTGCCTCAAATCCTTTGCGCATTCTTTTCCTGTGGCTTGAAGAGCCTTTCTTCTATCCCCAGCTAACTCCTGCTCGTTCTTCAGGTTTCAGCTTGATGACACTTCCTATTTCATATACTTCTAGAGAAATTTGCGCTTCTATGGTGGGTTTTTATCTTCTTAAGACTTATGGTTTCTTATTGCCATTTGGAACTTGCCTATCCTAACAGACTATATGCAGGATCTGGCATACGTTGCTTTCAAATGATATGCATGTACAGGATTAAAAAAAAAAGGTCATGCCCTCTAGAAGGATATTAGTTTTTTGGATATTCTTGCTGAATTGTTTATGTAGTTATTGAAATACACACATGCACACAATTTATTTGATAAAATTTTGAGAAATTTAATAGAATGGTATCATACTGTATGCAAAATTATATACATTTTTATTTTAAACTCGGAAAGATTTTCACACATAGAGCTATGTCTTTGTGAGGGGTTCTGTATTTGTATTTTCCACCATCCATCAGTTTGTTGTACCTTTGGTGGTCTGAGTGTTACTACAATGCTAGGAGTCATGCCACTGGTATTTCAAATACCAGCAGGGTCACTCATGGTGGACAGGTTTCAGCAGAGCTTTTGGACTAAGGCAGATATAGGAAGAAAGGCCTGGCAACCTCCTTCCTAAAATCAGCCAATGAAAACCCTATGGTTCACACAGAATATTGTTCAGTATGGTGCTGAAAGATGAGCCCCCTGAACACTGGCTGCAGTAGTGAACTCAACCATACCAACAATTATGAAGATGGTGCAGGACTGGGTAGCGTTTTGTTCCATTGTACATAGGGTCACCATGACTTGGGGGCAACCTGATGGCAACTAAGAACAAGAGTTATTTTTAACTCTTTTTCTGAGGTATGACTTACATTCACTAAACCTCACTCATCTTGATGATGAAATCATATAGGTTTATCATAATTTAATAAATGTTTATCGAATGCATAAGATAGGAGGTGGCAGGAGATGAGAATGGAGAAGTATGTATGTGGAGTAAATATTTGAAATAACAGTCTGCTTTATTAAGTATAATGTCCTAGGGATGATTCTTATTTTAATTCTCATAGCACCTCTTAAAGAGAATATGGTAATTACCCCCACTTTACAGAAGGAGGGGCACAGATGTAAGTAACATCCCCAGGACCATACATCTAGTAAACGACGGATTGAGGTTTTTAATCCAGACAGTCTGGTGACAGAGCCTGTGTCTTAACTATTGTATTCTACTGGCTTTTTCTAGGAGTAGTAGGAGATAAATTTAGAAATTTCTCCTGGGGCAGATTTGGAGGAGTTTTCAAATAACAAATTAAAATTACAGATTTTATTCAGTGTGTGCTGTGTAATCATTGAAAAGTTTTGAAGAAAGTAGTGACATGAGCAAATGGTGGCAGGGTGCAGGGTGGGATAGAGGGAAGGAGAAGGTGAAGAAGACAAGAAACTAGTTAATCTGGTGCAATTGTCAAAGCAAGAAGTAAGAAAGCCTGAAATTGAGACAGTAGTAATAGGTACAGAAAAGAGAAATGATTAGAAATGTATCGTCTTGGTGAAATTTACAAGTTTTGGTTTTTGCAGGAGAGGAAAGGGTTTAGTGATTTTGAAGTTTGGAATGGGAGAAAGGCCCAAGAAAGGCCCCTACCATTCCCTTGCCTGTTTCAGGCATCTGTTCTCAGGTTTCAGTTCAATTGTCAGTTTACCAGACAGGCCTTCCTAACTTCTATATAAGATGGCAACCCCAAACAGCACTGCACCCCTATCTTTTTATTCTGCCATATTTTTCTCTATAGAGTTTATTTCTACCGAATATATTATTTATTGGTTTTATGGCCTTATTTTGTCTATTAGAATATAAGCTCACCAATGGCAGGGGCCTTTCTCTTTTGTCCATTCCAGTATCTGTAGTAGATGCTCAATAAATGTTTGTTGGATGAATGCCACGGAAAGGTAGGCAACACTGGAGAATGAATAGGGCAGGTGACAGAAATTGTAGGTTCAGAATTGCTTGTAGCTCACCTTAAATGACAAGCAGTTTTAAATTTAAGTCTCATGCTAGGGAGAAAGTTGAAGCTAATGGTGTGGATAATGTTAACAAGTACAGCATGAATTGAGTACCCTGATTTATAATAGTGATGGCCCTATGGTGTGGCAAGATCCTAAAGTACCTTTTGAAATATGAAATTTAAATGCTGTTCCATTTACTTAATTTGCATTTTGCTCCTTTATTTTTGCTCTTTGATTTCAAAGACTAATATTAGTAAGTTTATTGGTTGCAAATGGATCTGTTCTTTGTAGGGTTTTTTTTTTTTTTTTGCCAGAGAAGTGAAGGACTTTAACAGGAGCCCAAAAAGGAGCTGTGGTTTATGAACTGAGGTAGCATGAACTTTGGTTACATACAGCTGGCTGGTGTCATGTATGTTAGAATGCTAAGCCTTTGCTTCATCACAAAGCATTTCCTCTTACTGTTTACTTCAGATTTAAATTTAGTTGTAAAAAGTTGCTATGCCTGCTCTAGAGTGATGAACTAAAGAAATGTTAAAGGAAGTTCTTTAAATAGAAGGAAAATCATATCAGATGGAAATTTGGATCTTTACCAAGGAATAAAAAGTACCAGAAATAGTAAAAGAATAATGAAAGACATCTTTTGGTCATTATTTGATTTCTTTAAAAGATAATTGCTTAAAGCAAAATAGTAATAAGATACTGTGGGGTATGTAATACATATGTAAAATATATAACAACAAAAATGTATAGCTCAAAAGACAGGAGGGAGCAATGAAAGTATCCTAAGGGTCTTACCTTATGTGAAGTGATCTAATTTTATGAAGGTAGACTGTGATAAGTTAAAGATACTGTCTTAGTTTCTTAGTGCTGCTGTAACAGCAATATCACAAGTGGGTGACTCTAACAAACAAATTAATTTTCTCACAGATTAGGAGGCCAGAAGTCCAAATTCAGGGCTCTGGCTCTAGGGGAAGGCTCTCTTTTGGTGAGCTCTGGTGGAAAACCTTGCCTCAGCTTTTCTAGCTGGCCATCCTTGCAGTTTCTGGGCTTGTAGACTGGTCAGCCTCCATTGTCTTCTGATAGTGTTGGCCTTCCCCCGTGTGTCTCTTTCTGTGCCTTATCTGCTTTTTGTATTTCAAAAGTGATTGGTTTAAAACACACCCTACGCTGATATGACCTCATTATGTAACAGAAAACACTTTTCCCAAATGAGATTACATCCACAGGTATTTAAAAAAAAAAAAACAAAACATTGCAGTGGAGTCAATATCGACTCATAGCGACCCTATAGGTCAGGGTAGACCTGCCCCATAGAGTTTCCAAGGAGCACCTGGTGGGCTCAAACTGCCAACCGTTTGGTTAGCAGCCATAACACTTAAGCACTGTGCTACCAGGGTTTCCGCAGGTACAGGGGTTAGAATTTATAACACATTGTTGGGGGGACACAATTTAATCCATAACAGATGCATAGTATAAAACCTAGGCAACCATTTTAAAAACTAATGCATCAGTAGAGTGTATGCGATACTAAAAAGTATTCAATACAAAAGAACGTAGGAAAAGAGGCAAAAAGAACAAAGATGAGACAAATAGAAAATAATAGCAAGATGGTAGATTTAAACTCATCTGCATCCATATTAAGTTGTCTAACCACTCCATTTAAAATACAGAGATTATTGGACTGGATTTAACCAACGCAAGATTGAACTGTATGCAGTTTACAAGATTTTAAATATAAAGATACACATTGGTTAAATATAAAAGGGTAGAAAATGATGTACTGTAGTACAAGCACTGAGCACTAAAAAGCTGTAGTACTGATTACCATTAAAGTTAGCTAAAGAATAAGGAATACTACCAAGGAAGAAGAGGGATATTTCATAATGATAAGAGGGTCAATTCATCAAGAACATATGTTCTGAGAGTTTGTACCCAAGAGTTCACTCCTCCCAGTTTTTCTATACATTCATTGCAATCCTAGTAAAAAATTTAGCAGGTGACTCAGTCCCTCCTCCCCCATGGAAATAGGACCTTGACATACCTCTTTTTTTTTTTTTTAAACTTAGTAATAAGTAATATCATGGCTAATAGGACCTGATTTTTTATAAAATTATACATTTTGCACGTATGTAAACAAATTTCTGGAAGGATACTCTTTAAAATGGTTATCTCTTGGTGGTGGCCTATTGGGATTATTTTTGTACTGTTAGGTTTCTTTATAGTGAATATTATTTTCACACCTGAAAAGGAAAACTTTTTCCCCATTTTGAACAAATGTGTATGCCCAGTTTATTATCCTTTCTCCTTGTTGAATGATTTTGTGGATAACCTGAAGTTCTACAAACACCTAGATCTAATACTAGTATAGCAAAGTCTGTAGAACCTTTGTAATGTAATAGCTAGGGGCCATGGTTTGGGATGCTCTGCTAGTGCAATTGAAATTTCCCAGGAACCAGTTGAACTGGTACTAATCGCTGAGAAACTCTGAACTCCAAAGCCCAAGGCATTGACTGAATGAAGATTTCAATACCACACCCTGCTGCAGTTAAAGAATTTTTAAGGCACAAAGTCAAGTTTTGAACTTTGTTTTGTTATTTTGATTACTTTCTATTAATAAATGAGCATTTGAATTAATTGCATGTATCAGCTCTTGTTGATAGAAGATAGTAACATTAGAAATCATTCCCTTCTCTGCATCTCTTTTTAAGTCCTCCTACTCTGTCCTATAGGGTCACTATGAGTCGGAATCGACTCGAGGGCACTGGGTTTGTTTGTTGGTTTTAATTTAGAGTGGAGCCTTCGTGACTCAGTGGTGAAGAGCAGTGGCTGCTAATCAAAAAAAGTCAGCAGTTGGGATCCATCAGCTGCTCTTTGGAAAACTGGTGGGGCAGCTTTCTTCTGTCCTATAGGGTCACTATGAGTTGGAATTGAGTCAACGGCAATGGGTTTGGTTTCATTTTTTGTTATTTAGAGTAAATGATCCTATTTCTTAGTTAACCAAGAAAATGGGGGCCTGGTGGCGTGGTGGTTAAGAAAGCTTGGCTTCTAAGCAAAAGGTCGGCAGTTCGAATTCATCAGCTGCTCCTGGGAAACCTTCTGAGGCAGTTCTGCTCTGCCCTGTAGAGTTGCTATGAGTCAGAATTGACTTGACAGCAGTGGGTTTGGTTTTTGGTTTATATGTCAGATACTGTCTTAGTTACTGGGATGGGAGGAAATGCAATTCCTGCCCTCTAAAAGCTCATTCTCCAGTGGGGCGCTGGAACAGTCACGGGACCATTTCAGTGGACCTGGCTATGGCAGCACACAGGAGGGCTTTTGACCTAGATGTGGATCTGTGTTTTGAGGTAGGTAACTGTTCAAGGAATATTTTCCAGAGAAAGTGACATCTGAGGTGAATTTTGAAAGCTTAAGCATGAATTAGCCAAACCAAAGGAAGGGATATGAGGGTGATCTAGGCAGAGACAAAGTCCCGGAGACATGCAAGGGCATGGCACAGGTTGGGAACTGCAGGTGGCTCAGCAGAGATTGAGGCTGTGCAGGCAAGAAGTGAAGCTGGAGAGACCAGATCGTGAAAGGTCTTGTCAGCTGTCAGAGTCCTCTGGACTTCCTTTGTTCACTTACGCTGGCAATCATTGAGTCATCCTCACTCTTCAGGCTCCCTGCCTTTCCTTAACCTTGCTTGTAATTAGGCACCAGATTCTGTCAGTTTTGGCAATTAAGACTAAAATGAAACAATGGCAAACTAGATATAGACTATGGGCCTTTTTTTATGACAGATTGTGATTTACTCTTTTTAATTTTTAAGGCCTAGCACTTGGTCATAGACCCTTAGTAAATGTTTAAATGAGTGGGTTATAGAGTTTAAAAAAGAAAGTGTATTTTTTTACATGTGACCATGTATAACTTATGATCTCCATTTCGTTATAGAAATCTGATAATTCTGGGAAACCAGGTTGAAAAGTCAACTCTTTGAAATGAAAAATCTTTTCAATGAAATTTAGGCTCATCAGTAAGACCTGTTTGATTAGTGCACTGGTGGGTGACTGAAGCAAAGGTCATAGTTAAGAAGAAAAGCGCAAGTTTTCTGTAATTTGATCTTAATGAATATGCACATCTTTACATAGTGTGTCTGCCTTTTTCCCCCTAGCAGAGAACAGGCCTCTTATGATTATCCCAATTGAGATTAATTTTTTAGTTAGAAGAAAAATCGTGAATATATATATTTACTATTGCTTTTCACTTGTCAGTTTTAGTAATGTGGGCACATGTTTTCTTGAACTTAGAGATATGTACTACATTTATTTTCTCTTCCATTGAATCAAAATATACTATAAAAGGAAGACTGTACATGGAGAGATGGTTAGCATTTGCAACAGTTAGGCGTTGTTATAGGGAAATAATTGTGCCATTTTGAAAGCAAATTATGTATCTGAGGATATCTGTGAAGCAACTTTTATGATTATCAGCAACACAGCTGCTGTAACTACTGTCTTTTGTTATGTGGGTCACGTAACAAGCTGCTGAATTTTTATGCTTGTAACTCTGTAAGACCCTTATTAAGACATAATGAAATAACAAATAGAATAAACCAAAACCAAACTCATTGCTGTCCACTTGGTTCCAGCTCATAGCGACCCTATAGGACAGAGTAGAACTGCCCATAGGATTCCAAGGCTATAATCTTTACAGAAGCAGACTGCCACTTCTTTGTCCCGCAGAGCAGCAGGTGGATTTGAACCATTGATCTTTTGGTTAGCAGCCGAGCACTTTTAACCCATGGTGCCCCCAGGCCTCCTTCCAACAGAAAACCGAAAACCCATTGCCATCGAGTTAATTCTGACTCACAGCAACCCTATAGGACACAGTAGAACTGCCACATAGGGTTTCCAAGGAGCAGCTGGTGGATTCAATTTGCTGAGCTTTTGGCTAGCAGCTGAGCTCTTAACCGCTGTGCCACCAGGGCTCCTACAAATACAATAACCCACTGCCATTGAGTTGAGAGGTGTTGAAAAGTGTTTTCATATATGGCCTTAAGAAGAGTAAGTTATTTGCCATCATGTAGAACTAGAATGATAGCATTGTAACGTAATTATACATATGAATATATTTGTGCTTACTATTTTTAAAGCCCCTGTGAAAATTAAGCATAAATTATTCAAGATTGCCCTTTCCCCCCATAAAAAAGGAGATAAGAGGGTTCTCTAGTATAGAAACCAAGACATAGAGACATGCAGTTTGAACCAGGGCTAAGCAAACTCTTTCTGTAAGGGGCCAGATAATATTTATTTTATCCTTTATAGGCCAAGAAGCAAAAATCAAAGATATCACTTAGGAACTTATATAACAAAAGAGAAACAAATTTTCACAAATTTTTACGTGTTGACCTTTGAAAATGTAATAATCAGTACTTTTTTTCTAGTACAGTTTTACCAGTAAGAAGAGGGACTCTCTTTAGAGGGATGATGGTTCATTTAATTGTGGTTCAAAGTTTGTGTTCCCTATCATCAAGTCAGAGGAGTCCTGATGGCACAGCAATGGTTAAGCACTCGGCTACTAACTGAAAGATTGGCACTTCATACCCACCCAGTGGCTCTGCTGGAGAAAGACCTGACAACCTATTCTCGTAAAGATTACAACCTAGAAAACCCTCTGAGGCAGTTCTACTCTGTTACATGGGGTCGCTATGAGTCAAAATTGACTCGACAGCACCTAACAACTGCAGTCATCAAGTCAGTTGCAAATGTTATCTCTTAATGCTGGCCTGTAATGAAATTTTATGTATTATCTTTGGATGTATGTTTTCACACAGGTGATGCAGGTGGCATAACTGAGTCATTACAGTTTGTAGTGTGGCAAGCTGCAGTGCAAAGCAATGAGAGAACCAGATAAGGCCTCTGCCATAACTAGTCAGTTCTGCCATTGTAGCACAAAAGTAACCATACGCAATGCATAAACGAATGAACATGGCCTGAGTTCCGATAAAACTTTGTTTACAGACTCTGAAATTTGAATTGCATGTGTCAAAAAATATGATTCTTTTGATTCTTTTCCAGCCATTTAAAAATGTAAAAACCATTCTTAGCTCACTGGCTGTTCAGAAAACAGGTGCAGGCCAGACATGTCTGGTGGGCTGTTGTTGGCCCCAGCCTGAGATATAAACCATGAATAGTCCCCAGATCTAATGCTGTCATTTTTGCATTTTTAAGCATTTTATGATTTCAAAAAAATCTATCGTTTTAAATATTTCTCGACTACATGCTCCCTACAAAAAATCAAACAGCAAAGAAATGCCTAAATTAGAAATTAAAACTCATAGAATTGTCCCCAAAAAGTTGGTTACATGTTTTTCCAGATTTTTTCTATACATGGACTAACACACTTACATACATTTAATTTTCAACACAGAAAATGAGAATGAGATCATATCTTTTTCTCACATAGTTACTCATGATAATTCTTTAGACCACAACATGTAGACCTATATGTGTATTCTTTTGAATGGCCATAGTAGCGCATTGTCTAAATCTGCCATAATGTGTTAAATCTGTTTCTCATTTTGGACATTGTATTGTTCCCTGTTTTCTGTGATGCATTTCAAGTCCCCTTATAAATAAATCATTAAAGTCTTAAACTTGATCATATTCTTTAAGAGATTTGATGGATCAGTCTTAAAGGACTATGTACCTTGAATATAGTTTTAATGTTGTGTGTTTATTGGGAAAATGTATTTTCCTTTTTCACTGGTGAGTTGGAGTTATTTCTAACAGAAAACTATGTATAGGTTTATTTTCCAGGGTTAGATCACATGTATGGTGTTGATTGGTACTTAAAGTTTATTTTTGATTTATCAAAACTTGATCTGCAGTGTTGCATAATTTAAGTTTTCATAAATAAAAATTGCAATAGAATTAAGTTGAATTACTCTATCGTTAGCTAGAAATCTGACATTTACATAAATGTTTTATATACATCTTTCCTCGCACAATTTATTACATTTGCTTTATCGCCATTATACTATTTTACTGTTGTAATTTGCATTGACTGTCCCACAATTAATACTCATGTATTGTCAGCACTCCTTTTGTTTGCTCGGAAATTAAACCTGTCCCTGATACAAAGCTGGTGTTTGGTATTTGAGTTGATTTGGTTGTTTATGGGTCTCCTAGGATAATCTCAAAGGCAAGGAGTCAATGAACAAGATGTTAATAAACTTAAGTCTTCAGAGCTCTCTTTTGGACTGATGTCAAGTGTCAGGAAATTATGTTCCTTAGTTTCTCCTCTGTAAAAGTTTCTGTTGGTGTCTGGAATAGGATGATTGCTAAGCGCCTGTATTATATACCTTTAGATATTGATAATAAATACTATGAAAGATTGTCAATAGTTTTTTCGTTTTCTGATAATTTGCAGCTTCCTGTTTTATTTTCAGCGTGCCCTCATAGTTCCCTGAAAACTATAAAGCAACAATGCAGCTTATAAACAAAAAGGAGTAGCGCACAGGGTTTTATTGGATACCAGGGATACATAAATTCTATAGAAAATTTCTGGCTCCCACCCCTCAAGATTCTGATTTGGTAGGTCTAGGATAGGGTCCAGGAAACCAGGAATGTGCAGTTTTAATAAACATCCTAAAGAAATTTTGTTGCTTTGATGCAGACTGGGAAACCAGATTGGTGAGCCTGCTCTGATTGTTGTTCTGTATTATACCATGGCATTCAATTTCCTGTCAAACTGAAGAGCAGGAATTTTTTTGATCCTCCTATTTTTTATGGATAGAAATTTAATAGGCACAGAACTGCCCCCATTGTCTCAAAAAGAGAGGCAAAATCCATGTTGTGGAAAGAACCCTGAGAAACCTGGATTTAAATCTTAGTGTTGTTATAACTAGCTATTGACTTCTCTATGTGTCAGCCCACTTATTCCCTCCAACCCACACCTGCCCTGCCCCATTTTACAAATCAGAATAATACCTGTTTCTCAAATGGTACACAAATGTAAATGATTAAATTAGTGGCTAATCTCTAAGCTTTGACACTTCGTGGTTGGTGTGTTTTTACGTATATTATAAGGCAGACATTTGTTCCTTCTTTCCTTTTTTCTGTTTTATGCTAGTAAATGTCCCCATTCTCTATAGCTCTTTCCCTTTAACCCTTCAGTCTTTTCAAGTGTGTTCTCTGATATCATTTCCATTAGTTCTCAGGGCTTTTCCTCTTTTCCTGCTCCAGTCTCGCTCTCACAATCACCAGGTCTCTTTCATTTGCTGCTTGAGGAGAGCACTAATGGTAATCTGGAAGACATATAGCCCCGCCCAATATAGGGTTATTATGATCAAGAGGTTTCAGAAGATCAAAAAGTAGCCCAAAAAGTGGACGAAAGTTTCCTAGTACTGGAGGGCATTAGGGAAAATTACCATCGGGTAAGAGTTTGGAGATGATTATTGGCATTTGTTTATAGTATTTTCGGAGTTAGTGCCAAAACCTAAATATTATTCTCTAGGCTAAAATAGAGTCCTGGCTTTCTCAATCTTTACTGCAGTCACCCCCATCTGAACTCTCATGTTGTCATGTAGTATATTAGTTTGGTTTAGTTTTTTTAAACTTCCTAGTTATTGTTACTGTTATTTTCATTTTTACTGTAAATGCTTATTTAAATTTATCAACTAGTTTCTTTCTTTGCTTGTCCATGCTTCTTAAACTCCCTTCTTCTTCGCAGTTTCGATGTCCTTCTTTCTGTGGTACCTTCCTTTAGGTAAACTTTTTTTTTTTAATTGTACTTCAGGTGAAAGTTTTGCAGTTTAAGTTAGCTTCTCATATAAAAATTCATACACTCATTGTTATGTGACCCTAGTTGCTATCCCTGTAATGTGACAGCACACTTCTGCTTTCCACCCCGGGTTGCCCATGTCCATTAAACCAGCTCCTATCCCTTTCTGCTTCTTCATCTCGCCTCCGGACAGGAGCTGCCCATTTATTTAGGATTGTATATCTACTCGAATTAAGCAGCAAACTCTTCACGAGTATTTTATGTTTCATAGTCCAGTCTAATCTTTGTCTGAAGATTGGCTTCAGGAATGATTTTAGTTCTGGGTTAACAGAGTGTCTGGGGGCCATATCTCCTGGGGTTCCTCTAGTCTCAGTCAGACCATTAAGATTGGTCTTTTTACTAGAATTTGAGTTCTGCATCCCACTTTTCTCCTGCTCCATCAGGGACTCTGTGTTGTGTTCCCTGTCAGGGGGGTCATTGGTAGTAACCGGGCACCATCTAGTTCTTCTGGTCTTAGGCTGATGGAATCTCTGGTTAATGTGGCCTATTTTGTCTCTTGGGCTAATATTTTCCTGGTGTCTTTGGTGTTCTTCATTCTCCTTTGCTCCAGGTAGGTCGGGACCAATTGATGCATCTTAGGTGGCTGCTTGCTAGCTTTTAAGATCCCAGATGCCAGTCACCAAAGTGGAATGCGGAACATTTTCTTAATAAACTTTGTTATGCCAGTTGACGTAGATGTCCCCTGAAACCATGGTCCCTAGACTCCCACCCCTGGTACTCGGTCCCTCAACATGTTTGGTTGTGTTCAGGAAACTTCTTAGCTTTTGCTTTCGTCCAGTTATGCTAACTTCCCTGTATTATGTGTTGTCCTTCCTTTCACCTAAGATAATCCTTGTCTGCTATCTAGTTGGCGAATTCCCCTTTCCCTTCCTCCCCACCCTCGTAACCACCAAAGAATGTTTTCTTTTGTGTTTAAACCTTTTCTTGAGTTCTTATAATAGTGATCTCATATAATATTTATCCTTTTGCAGCTGACTAATTTCACTCAGCGTAATGCCTTCCAGGTTCATCCATGTTGTGAGATATTTAGTGGATTCATCCTTTTTCTTTATTGTTGCATAGTATTCCATTGTGTGAATATACCATAATTTGTTTGTCCATTCATCTCTTAATGGCCACCTAGGTTGTTTCCATCTTTTTGCTATTGTAAACAGTGGTGCAGTGAACATGGGTGTGCTTATATCTATTCATGTAGCAGCTGTTTTATTTCTCTAGGATATATTCCAAGGAGTGGGATTGCTGGATCAAAAGGTACTTCTATTTCTAGCTTTTTAAGGAAGTGCCAAATCAATTTCTGAAGTGGTTGTACCATTTTACATTCCCACCGGCAGTGTGTAAGTGTTTCAGTCTCCCTGTAATTTTTGTAGAGTTTTTTTGCATGGTAAATCTCAGTATTTGTCTGAGAATGAGTTTGTTTCATCGTAACTCTTGGATAATAGTATAGCCGAGTATAGAATCCTAGACTAATAGTTATTTTCTGACCATTTGAAGTTATTCCATTATCTTTTTGTCCTCAGTTACTGTTGATGAGAATTAATTGCTGATCCTTTTTCTCTTGTGCTGTTTTTAATTTTTTTTGCATTCTGCAGTTTCACTACAGAATCTAGAGCTTCAGACTTCGTTCTGAAGATTCATGTCTTTCATCAGTTCTGAAAAACTCTCAATCATTATCTCTTTGAATATTGCCTCTCTCTTTTCTCTCCTGGAATTTGTATTGCACATATGTTGCAATAAATATCTCATTAGTTTTCTCTTCCAAGTTCTCTTTCAACTTTTTTGTCTCTTTTTGTGGTATTTTTTGAGTAATTTCTCTTTGTCTCCCAGCTCACTAATACTCTGTTAAGCTGCATCCAATCTTCTGTCTAACCTATCTGTCAAGTTTTAATTTTAGTGATTATATTTGCTTGTTAACAGTTTTTTTTTTTCTTTTTCAAATCTGTCTGATTTTTTTTCCCCCACCTTTACACATACACCTCCTTAGGGTCTTTATTTAAATGCTGCTTTCTTAGGAAGGGATTCTCAGATTTGGATTTACACACCTAGTTGTTAAAGGTACTTAAATGCTAGGCTAAGGAGTAAAGGATCTGGCTTTATTTGTAGGAGTCAGTAAAGACTGGTTGTTAGTTCTTAAATGGGAGCTATATGATGTGACAAGAGCTGCATTTTAGGTCAGCCCTGCAGCAGGGGAGAGTTTCTTGAGCATACATGATATTTAAGTCTGTGATAACATTTTTATGGAGTAGATTAAATTATTACACATCTCAGCTGAATAAATTTTAAGTGGATAGTATAATAAGCACTTCTTTCCAAATAACTGGTTAATTTATTAATTGTTGGCAAGCAAACTCTTTTCTGTGCATTATGAATAGTGAATATAGGTGTCCTTTAAAAATTTTTGTTACAGCAAAGCTAGTTCCGCGTGTTGGCAATTTGCGATTAGAAACTGAGCTTACCCAGATTTGGTTATCCTAAATTCTATGTAATGAGTTACCTTTTCAACAAATGTTTTAATTTGTCAATCATTGTCCTGTAACCAGTAATGGCACTTACGAGTTTTCTGCTTTGAATTACAACCGCTTTGGCCTTATCTCCCCTAATGGCTTATTTGATGTTTGAGGGTGGCATCTCCATCTGTTTCCTACAAAGCTTTGCATACAATTAGTCTTTAATGAATATTTATAAATGAACTTGAAATCATTGATTTTATGTTAGTCAACAGATAATAGGTAATAAGAGATAATAAATAGAAGAAGGGAATAAGAGCTGAAATGTGCTTTTTTCCATTTATTTTTTAATAACAGACTATAATGCTCGTTGTTTCTCCTGCATCACCTCTAATTTCTCATTACCTCTAATTTTTTTTGTTTTTATTTTTGATTTACATCTAAATCCATGTCCTGTAGATTGAAATGGGATTTTTTTTTTAGATTTTTATATATGTGACTTCAGATATAGCTCCTACTACCTGGTTAATATGATTTCTTAGTGTCTGTTTATTGTAATAAAATCTCACTAGTATATTTGTGTTATGGAGCTGATTAAAATGAAGTTTTACGTGTTACTTTATCTTAACTGCCTTATATCCTTTTGGGTATAAATGGAGATTTAATGATAAATTATTTTACATATTGTGCAATTAAAACCAAGGTGAACATTTAAAAAAATGTGTAGCTATGTTTGTTTTCCATCCTGTTTTTTATAGAGATAATTGTAGATTCATATGTAGCTATAAGAAATAATGGAGAGATCTTTTATTTCCCTCAATGGGAACATTTTACAAAGCTGTAGCCTAATATCACAACCAGAAAACTGATGTTGATACAATCCACTGATCTTATTCAAATTTTTTCAGTTTTACTTGTACTTATTTGTGTGTGTATGTGTATATTAAATTCTATACAGTTTAATCTCTTGTATCTGTCTGAGTATATACCACCACAGTCAAGATACTGAGGAGTTTCAGTACCACAAAGGTCCCTCATGGTTCCCTTTTATAACAATACCTGCCTGTCTCCTGCTTTTTCATCCCCTCTCCTCTGTCCCTAACCCCTGGCAACCACTAACATTTCCTCCATTTCTAAAATTTTTTTTATTTAAAAATGTTATATAAATGAAATCATACGTGTGTAACCTTTGGGGATGGCTCTTTTCACTCAGCATAATTCCCTGGAGATTTATCCAAGTTAGGTGTATCAATAGCTTGTTCCTTTCAGTTGCTTATTCTCTATATTTAAGCTAGAATTTATAGTTTAAAACTCAGTTTCTGCTTTGTTTTCTTCCTAATCTTTTTTTTTTTTTAATAAATGTTTTTGTCTTAAATCTAGGTGACAAAACACGACCGCCTTCTTCAAGCCCTTCCAGTATTATCCGCCGCACTTCCTCTCTGGATACACTTGCTGCTCCATACCTTGCAGGGCACTGGCCTCGTGATAGTCATGGGCAAGCTGCACCTTGCATGAGGGACAAAGCCACACAGGTAGGTTCATTACAGTTCTTACCCCGACGTGTTTCACTCTGAGGCCATTTCTCAGAATCTGATTTGTTCTACTCTGTGATCCTTAAAACGTTGGTGTGTATTAGAATTACCTGAGAAGCTTATTAAAAGTGCACGTTCCCAGGCCTGACCTCCAGATATTCTGTAGTAGGGTATAGGGTGGGGGCTGAGGATGTGCATTTAAAACAGATCCTAAGGTAATTCTGGTACATACAGATAATTTATGCACACACTGCTACATACAGATAATTTATGCACACACTGCCCCTCTCCCCTAGCCCCCGGTTGTTATTTATAGTTAGTTTAGAACACAGGATACATTTATTATATAGAATTTAGACTGAAAAATTTGTAACAGTAAGCATTGCTTTACTTTCCATGTAATCTTATATTTTTATGTCAAAAATCTTCATGTGTGGGGAGATGGTACCTGTAAAAGTGTGAATTATATTATACTGCTGATAGATTCTATATGTGACTTCAGATATAGCTCCTAAGCCAAAAATCAAACCTGTGGCCCTTGAGTTGATTCCAACTTATAGAGACCTTAGAGGACAGAGTAGACCTGCCCCATAGGGTTTCCAGGGAGCACCTGGTGAATTCGAACTGCCGACCTTTGGGTTAGCAGCTAAACTCTTTTAATCACTGCACCACCTGGTTAATATGATTTCTTAGTGTCTGTTTATTGTAACAAAATCTCACTAGTATACATGTCTCATGGAGCTGATTAAAATGAAATCTTACCTGTAACTTTATTTTATCTGCCTTATATGCTTTTGGGTATAAGTGGAGATTTAATGATAAATTATTTTACATACTGTACTTTTTTTTTTTTTATAGCTTAAAAACTAAAATTTATTTCAGGTTTGAGAAGAGTGAATAAAATACATTTGAGGCCAGGCTATACATACAAAAATGGATTACAGGCAGGTGTTCTGGCTCTTGCAGCCTGGGTTATGTTGGAGGTTCATTCTGAAGATTGACACTATAGTGCTGTTGCTTGCCTTTGACTTGTCCTCTCCAGTGTCACACCGTAATGTTCATATACTGAGTAAAAGTGCCCAAAGAAGAGCAAGTTCAAGTATGAGAAGTATGCAGTCTTCATTTGACAAAGACATTCCCATAGTAAGCACCAGATATCCTAACATGAGGACTATGATGAGTTCATAGTGCCACGACCAGAAACTCCCTATGCACTGTATCATTTGTAAGATGGTATTTAAGTGTAGAGCATGCAGGATCCAGTCCATGGTGGATTCTTGTAGGTATGAAAGGACGTTTTCAAGCAAAGATTGAAAATAAATATCCTGCCAAAAGGACTCTGGAAGCAAAGTTTTGTACTTTTAGATTTATAAAATTCGTTAACTAAAGAGGCCTTAAAAAATCATTTTTGTCCATCAGTCTGTCATACTGTGGTGGATTGTGTGTTGCTGTGATGCTGGAAGCTGTGCCACTGGTATTTCAAATACCAACAGGGTCACCCATGGTGGACAGGTTTCAGTGGAGCTTTCAGACTAGGACAGGCTAAGAAGAAGGACCTGGCAGTCTACTTCTGAAAAAATTGGCCAACGAAACCCTTCTGAATAGCAGTGGAACACCGTCTAGTACAGTGCTGGAAGATGAGCCCCTCAGGTTGGAACACTGTCTGGTACAGTGCTGGAAGATGAGCCCCTCAGGTTGGAAAGGCACTAAAAATATGACTGAGGAAGAGCTGCCTCCTCAAAGTAGGGAAAAAACAAAAACCAAACCCACTGCTGACAAGCCGATTCCGACTTAATCGACGCGACGGCAGGTGGGTTTTTTGTTTTTCACAGGACAGAGTAGAACTGCCCTGTAGGGTTTCCAAGGAGCGGCTGGTGGATTTGAATTGCTGACTTTTTGGTTAGCAGCTGATCTCTTAACCACTGCGCCACCAGGGACCTTAATGACGTGGATGGAATAAAGCTTTCAGGACCTTCATTTGCTGACGTAGCATGACTCGAAATGAGAAGAAACAGCTGCTAACATCCATTTTAAAAAGCAAAGGTGTCACTTTGAGACTAAGGTGTGCCTGACCCAAGCCATGGTGTTTTCAATTGCCTCATATGCATGCGAAAGCTGGACAATGAATAAGGAAGACTGAAGAAGAATTGATGCCTTTGAATTATAGTGTTGGCAAAGAATACCGAATATACCACGTACTGCCAGAAGAACGAACAAATCTTTGTTGGAAGAAGTACAGACAGAATGCGTCTTAGGAGCAAGAATGGCAAGATTTCATCTCAGGTACTTTGGACATGTTATCAGGAGGAGCGGTCCCTGGAGAAGGACATCATGCTTGGTAAAGTAGAGGGTCAGCGAAAAAGAGGAAGACCCTCAAGAAGATGGATGGATTGACACAGTGGCTGCAACAATGGGCTCAAGCTTAACAGAGATTGTGAGGATGGTGCAGGACTGGCAATACTTCCTTCTGTTGGTACATAGGGTCGCTATGAGTTGGAACCAACTTGACAATACCTAACAACAACAAAAGATCATTCAGGACTATCCCTAATTTTACAGATGAAGAAACTTAGGTCCAAGATCATATAGCCAGTTAATTGCTGCATCTTAGTTTGGTGTACTTTCCTTCATAGCACTTACCACAATTATACTTAAATTTTCGTGTCATCATTTATTTAATGTTTCTCATACTCATTATACTGTGATTGCCGTGAAGGCAGGGGCTGTGTCTGGCTTGTTCATTGCTGGTATTCCAACCCTAGGACTCGGTACAGTGCCTGGCATAGGATAAGCACCCAAGGAATATTTGCCAAGAATTGAATGAGTGAAACAGTTACAGCCTTATCGTTAATAAACGATGAAAATCATGTAAAGATATAAAAGATTCTTAATACTGATTATTGAAAATCAGCTGAAGTGCATCTCAATTTAGACTTCATATTTATATCACTGATGGTTGCTTGATCCGAGGATTTTATGAGAGAATGCACTTTTACAGAGACAAGTAAATGCACTTTGGGGTGGTTTTTGGCTTTGCACGTTGGTTTCCAAAATTCTAGGTGTTCTTTGTGGGCATAGTTGGTTTGCTATTCTGATACTTTTAAAAGTGAGCCCCCTGTTACAGCAGATGTTTGGGATTTGAGATTACCTTGAGGTTTATACTCTAATGGCAACTACAGAAACTTAAATGCATAGTCTGTACTCATCAAAAGTAATGAGCTTTTTTCTGAAGTTGTTACTTTCTTTACCTGAAGAGTTCTACACAGCTCTGAAATTGCTCAAAATCTGTAACTTTGCTGAGTTTAGAAAAGTGTAGTAATGGAAAATGAGTGTAGCCTCTACTTGATTTCTGCTTAATCCACAAATTCCATTTAAATTTGAGTGGATATATTTCCTTAAATATTTTTACAGTGTTCTTTATTTCCCTTGCAGTTTCAGGTTCAGTGAGTTAGATATTTTGTTATATTAGTAAGAATAAACAATTTTATAAGCCACTGGGAGCTCATTGATCTGTAGAAGCAGTTCAGTGAGTATAGCAACTTGATATGACCTAGCTCTGACTACACTGAATTGAAGTGTAAATAAACTCTATGTTTTCTTCAACTTCTAAATGTTCCCAGATTGGGACTGTTAAGGGTACAAATAAAAAGACAATTTATAATTGTCATACTATTAATCTTGCTTGTAAGGTTCACATGCAGAATCTCCTAAGGAATAATGCAGTAGTAGCTGGGCGCTCCAGCTACTGGCAAGTGAATTTAGCACTAACATGACTAATCAGAAGTTTTCAGATTCTTTATTGGAAGATACTAGATTTTTCTAACTTATGCATGCTAGTTAATTAAGTCAATTTTTTTTGCCAAACATCTCTGATAGGCCCCACTCGGAGTCTTGTGGGAATATTTGGCTCATGGAGCACAAATTAATGCCCCTACCCTATTTCATATTAGGATTGGATGAATCTTTGTTAATCTGATGGGTGAAAAATTATCTTGTTTTTATCTGCCTTTTTTTTTTTTTTTTAAGAGAGGTTGAAAATCTTTTTATATACTGATGGCTGTCTTAATTTGCTTTTAAAAATTGAGTTGGGGTGTGTGTGTATTCATATACTGCATATAAATCTTACAGTTTTTTACTCCTTTCTAACCCACATACCAGTAAGAAATAAGGCCCAACACTTCCGTTTGAAACAAATTCTCTCCCCTTTGGAAAGACTTCGTATACCTGAGTTACAGAGTATGTTTTAGAATAAAATCCAGTCTTAATTTGTCCAAGGCCTGTTATGCCGGGCATCTCCTTATGGGTCCTGTTATGTACCGACTAAGCTGGGTAAACACTTCAGGGCTATTGACTAGCAGCATTCCTGGATTCTGGTATTAATGCTGTCTTACTTTAGTTGTCATATGTGTTTTCATGTGATATTGATTAAATACTTAAGTTGTACTTCTTGTGGCAATGATTGTAGTTTAGGGTACAGTTTCTTATTTATCAACTCTGAATTACCTGTCTGTGGATGTTTGTTTCACATGATTTCTGTTCTGAAGGACAACTTTACAGAGGTTAGCACCCCCCGCCTCCCCACCTTACTTTTCTCCTTGCCTCTGTGCTTATTACAATATAGCTGTAATAGTTAAGACCTCAGGTTCTGGAGCAGAACTTGCTCTGCTACTCACTATCCTCAGGCACTTTCTTAACACCTCTGTGTCTCTGTTTCCCCTTTGTGAAATGGGAAAAACATAATACCTATCATAATAACGGAAACCCTGGTGGCGTAGTGGTTAAGTGCTACAGCTGCTAACCAAAGGGTCGGCAGTTTGAATCCGCCAGGCGGCGCTCCTTGGAAACTCTATGGGGCAGTTCTACTCTGTCCTATAGGGTCGCAATCGACTCGACAGCACTGGGTTTGGTTTTTTTTGATATCATAATAACAAGGTTATTATGAGGATTAAACAAGGAAATACATGTAAAGCATTTAGAACAGTGTCTGGCACATAGTAAGCATTCAATAAATGTTTGCTATAAAAAGTATTACCTCTGATTTTTATGAGATTAGAACAAAGATGACACATAAGGTTTTATCTCCTCTGTCAATTTGCTCAATTTCACTTGGCTTCCTGGAGAATTATGTTGAAAAAGATTTAGGCTACAGATTGCTATGACTGACTAGCCGTTTCTGTCTCTGGTAAGAGGCTGGGGGCACTTGTATCAGGCAGTTACTACCCCCGGTCCAGAATTTTATTATTGCTTTCTTTTCTAGCAGACAGTGTAGTGGAAACAGTTTATCTTATATTATAGATGAGTTCTTTCAGAAAGTTTCTGTAGACTTTGACAAGTTAGATCATGTTGCCTCTCTGAGCCCTGGTTTTTCATTTGTGAAATAATTATATAAGACTCGAAGGTCCTTTCCAGTTCCTGGCAGGGAAGTGGGAAATGGGGATGGACGGTTCTGGAAAATAAAGCGAAAGACAGTATCAAAAAAGTTAGGAATATGGGAACAAGTTTTTAAAGATGTTAATGTCCCCTCCTACCCCACCTGCTGCTCTACTATTTACTTTGGCCATCAGAATGAATGAATGATTAAGGTTTTACTGTATGTGATTATTAGCATAATTTCTTGACACAAAGATAGCAAAAATGTGTTACCATTCTTCTCCCCTCTTTTTTTTTTTGTTCCTTTCTGTTTCTTTGGCAGATACTACTCATTCCCTGTGAGCTCAGATAGCCTGAGAATCTTTCTAACCCAGTGCTACAGCATTCCATTGTGAGTGGATCGGGGATGGTCTACAAAACTAATTGCCTACAAGATTGATTTGCTATTCCTGCTTCAGAGTTTGGTACACAGCTTAATACTACACCACCACCAACCTCTGCTGCCTCTGCCCTCTCTCCCCACAAACAATCTTCATTAAAAGATTCTAATCTGACCATGTGCCAGTTTGCCCTTCAAAAAGATTGTAATTTTTACCAGTTCTATTAATTTAATTTAAACTGCCTTCTTTCCAGAGGGTGCTTTTTCTATTTGCTGATTACATATATCAATTTAGGGAAAGAAAAAGTGTATGTATGGTTGGATTATTTGGGATTCTTCTGATTCAAAGGGTATTCTTTTCTCAACTTCCTTAACCTTATAGGCCTGTTTTCCTTACAGGTGACTTGGTCCTGAATTTGTGACTGTGTTGTTTGGTTTTCTTTCTTTTTTCTTTTGTTTACTTGTTTTCTTTTTTGCATAACCAGTCATCTTTTGCATTAAAAAATCTTATGTTATTCTTTTCTCTTGGAACCCCTACACTTCAGAGGCTAATTTTTTTTTTCCCCTCAGAGGCTGATTTTGATTATTGCTTTTATTTTTCCAATTTGGGACTTAGCTTGAAATTGTCATCTGGGTCTGGAAACTTTACAGGATGTCCTATGATTAAAACCTAATCAAATTAAAGATTTGGTAAACTGGAGGGCTAAATTACTTAAGATCCAAAACCCAAAACCCACTGCTGTCTAGTCGATTCCGACTCATAGCGACCCCATAGGACAGAGTAGAACTGCCCTGTAGAGTTTCCAAGGAACGCCTGGCGGATTCGAACTGCTGACCTCTTGGTTAAGAGCCGTAGCACTTAACCACTACACCACCAGGGTTTCCATTACTTAAGATAGCTGTTTATAAATCTGCAAATTTATTTAGAGGTTGTTTCCTTTTTGGAAGAATAACCTGGAATCTGTAGCAAAAAAAAAAAAAAAAAATTATTTTGCATGTTTAATAGATATTGCTGTTGAGTTGATTCCGACTTATAGTGCCCCTATAGGACAGAGTAGAACTGCCCCATAGGGTTTCCAAGGAGCGCCTAGTGGGTTTGAACAGTTGACCTTTTGGTTAGCAGCTGTAGCTCTTAACCACTATACCACCAGAGTTTTCTTAACAGATTTAAGCAACACTAAAAAATTATATCTTAAGTATAATAAAAGTGCTGAAGAGATGGATCAGCATTTTTTTTTATTACTTTTTTGGTTACATTTGTTATTTTGAATAAAACTTTGATGTACTGGTTGAAATGAGAGTATAATATTAGGAGAAAAGGATAATGTTAGAATCTTTTTTTTCAGATCCTAACCCAGTGACCTCAGTGTAAAGTCTGCAGTTGCTTCTCAGTAGTTTTGCCTTTCTTGAGTAAGCCTGAAAGAGCTCTTGAATGAAGATGTCACAAGCTTATGGAGCCAAGTTTGTTAAAATTCTTGAAATAGACTTACCAAGAAAATCGCCAATTGAAGAAAGTTCTTACATTGCATAGGAACCTGCCTCCCCATAATTTCTGTCCTTTGAATCTAATGCTGTGTTCTTAGGCTGTATAGAACAGATCTAATTCCAAATGAGCTAATTTCCACATCGGCCGCTCTTTCATTAGATACACATTAAGTTTATAAATGTATTTCCAGTTGTGGTACCTGAAATTGGAAAACTGGTTTTCATATGAAGTAAAACAGTTTGTGCTGGTGTTACTATTTCTGTAATGGAAATGTATTTTATAATAGAAAAATATGCTGTACATTATTGTTAAATGATTATTTTATTAAAATACCCCTTCCCTCTTTTTTCCATTGCAGACAGAAAGTGCATGGGCTGAAGAGTATGCTGAAAAGAAGAAAGGATCTCACAAGCGTTCAGCATCCTGGGGCAGTACAGATCAACTTAAGGAGGTCAGGAAAATGGTTCCAAGGAAGTGGGTGTGGAAATTAGATGTTTGTTGGCTAGTTCCTTGAAGGTGTGGGCAGCAATGATTTGCCTAGTCATTGATTTTTCTTTTTAACTTGATAACTAGCAACAGAAAAAGTTATTGTGTTAATTTGATAAAGATTTGAATAGGGAAATGTACACATTATATGTTTGTCTTTTTTGTTATGGGAGTCCTTACCTATTTACATATAAAGTATCAGATGTGTAAAATTGTAGCAATAACAGCAAATTCACATGTAATATTTCCATATATGTTAGTATTTCTGTAATTCAGTAACCCAGTATAACCAAGTAGGTTATGGCTCTGTGCTTTGAGTGACTACTATTTTTCTATGCCTATAATTATGACATATTTGTATTTTACATGTAATGTAGAAATAAAACAAAAATCCAGTCAAGGACTAATAAATGGTGTATTTATTGAAATTTTATTTGTTTTATCTGTGAATAAATTTCATGGCTTGAATTGATGCTTAAATGCTATTTAATTTTTGAAGCTGTTGAAGATTAGCTTTTTAATTTAAAAATCTAAATAAAAGTTCATTCTCATTGTAAGGGCAATGAGGTAATCATTATCATTTTTAATTTTTTGTGAAAGCTGTACTGTAACTTATTCTAAGTGCTAAAAACTTCATTTGTTTAGTACTTGGGAAGCTTGAAGGCTTAGAACAATATTGGAACAAAATTCTTTTTCTCTTTAAAAACAAAGATAAATACATATATATACACACATGCACGTATATAATACAAATTTTTAATCATTAAGATTTTGTGATATGATCTAAGACTGAAAGTGTGTGTTTACTAAGGCTGAGGTTTACCGATTATTTTGAAATGAGGATGTGTTTTTAATGTAGTATGGAAAATATTCTGGTGTACTTGTTATTTTTCCCTTTTCAGATCGCAAAATTACGTCAACAGTTGCAGAGAAGTAAACACAGCAGTCGGCATCATCGAGATAAAGAAAGACAGTCTCCATTCCATGGCAACCATGCAGCTATTAACCAGTGTCAGGTAGGAGCATAGATGCTATGAAATGTAGACAAGGGGTTTGTTGTTCCTGTGATGGTGATGTATTATTTCATAGGTAACTGTTTAGGACAAAAATGTTTGAAAATATATTTGAAACAGAGATTAAATATTAAATCACAGCCTTCGTAAAAACAAACAGTATTACATGGACAAAATGATGTTTTCTTTTAGTGACCTGAGATATGACTTTTAGGAGACATAGCTAAATGCGTATCTTGATTTACCACATTTTTATCTTTATCGGTTCAGTATATCGGAGGCAGAATAATATGGAGATGATAAGCATTGGCTATGGAACCAGACCCTTGGCAAGTAACTTATCCTTTCTAAGTCTCAGTTTCCTCATCTGAAGATTGGGGATAATAATACCTGTCTTCTGAAGTCTTTTGGTAGGAAAAAGCCTTTAGCTGCTATGATTCCTTAATAGAGTCTATGAGCTGTATTTGATAGCTCATCCAGGGAGCACTTCTCTTTAACTGAATTGACATTGGCTAGGGTCACTTGGCAAGGCCACCAGTTGTCTATCAGCTTACTGTAATGTGGTAGGTTGCATGTTGCGATAATGCTGGAAGCAATGCCACTGGTATTTCAGATACCAGCAGAATCACCATGGTTTCACCAGATCTTCCAAACTAAGTTAAGCCTAGGAGGAAAGGCCTGGTGATATACTTCTGAAAATTAGCCAGTGAAAACCCTATGGATCACAGAATATTATCTAAGACTTTGACTTGCTTACTTTGGACATGTCATCAAGAGGGACAGATCACCGGAGAAGGACATCATGTTGGTAAAGTGGAGGGTCAGTGAAGGCAAGGGAAACCCACAGTAAGGTGGATTGACATGATGACTGCAACAGTGGACTCAAACACACCAACTGTCATGAAGATGGTACAGGAATGGGCAAGTTTTGTTCTGTTATACATGGGATCTCCATAAGTTGGAGCTGACTTGATGGCAACTGTAACAGCCTTGGCAAGGAGAGAACAAGTTCATTTCAGGTCCCACGAATGGGGGAGCTTGAATTCAGTTTTCTATCTCAACAATTTTTTTATCTCAATAATAAGATGGTAGCCCCTGGGAAGTGGAGGGAAACTATAGGAGACCTAGTTCTTTAACTTCTAAGTTTTTTTTGTAGGACTGGAGTTACCAAACTATGGCCTGCAGGCCAAGTCTGGCCTACCTCCTGTTTTTGTAAGTAATGTTTTATTGAAACACAACTGCACTCATTTATGTATTATCTGTGGCTCCTTTTGTGCTACAACAGTACAGTTGAGTAGTTGCAACAGAGACTGTTGCAAAGCCAAAAATATTTACGATTTGCCCATTTACAGAAAAATTTTGCCAGTTGCCTTTATAGGATGACAGCTTCTGATGATTGGCAACTATATGTGAATTGTTTTAAAAAGAGGATGGGGTATAGGTATGTACTTTTTCAAACTGTTTTTGTTCTAAAATATTGATTAAAAAAAAAACCCCATTGCCGTCGAGTCAATTCTGACTCATAGCAACCCTATATTGATGATACATGGGTCAAATTTGACCTATAAATATTGATACATGGGTCAAGTTTGACCTATAAACTTATACTTTGGTTGTAGTGTCCAGTAGCTTTCTTTCATATATATTTTAATTAAAAAAAATATGAATATACACTAATATACTTAAAAACCTAGACAAATTGGATTTAGTTCTGGAGAACTAGAAAATTGACAAAAAAGAAAGAAAAAATTGAATAGATTAATAACTATTGAACTTGGGATATTAATTAAACACCAAACCTTTTCTCCCCCAACAGGTTGTAGACCCATATGCTTTTACTGTTGAATTGCCAACCTTCCCCTCTCTCATTCATCCATAAATAATTTGTATTTCTAAGAGATAAGCCTTTTTTTTTTTTCTCCCTTTTCCACACTCCATATTTTTACTTCAAGTAGAACAGGTGTTAGGATATCCTCACTGAGTTAAGTGGTGGAATTTAGAAATTTGTGAAGTCATTTTTCAAATTTGCATTGAAATTGGCAATTTTAAGGGGCAGGAAAACTGAACAAATGGACATGTAGAACCCAGAGTGGAAAGGGAAAGGGGGAAGAGTGCTGACACATTGCAAAGACTGCAACCAATGTCACAAAACATTTTGTGTGTAAATTTCTGAATGAGAAATTAATTTGTGCTGTTAACTTTCACCTAAAATGCAATAAAATAAAATTAATAAAAAGACACCATTAAGAGACTAAAAAGGCAAGTACTCAAAAAAAAAAAAAGGCAATTTTAAAGTAGTATAAAAAAAACCCGAGGCGGGGCCAAGATGGCGGACTAGGTGGACGCTACCGCGGATCCCTCTTGCAACAAAGACTCGGAAAAACAATCTACGAACTCTGAACAACAAACACAAATTTAGAGATGGAGAACGAACAAATATGGGGAGACAGCGATTGTTTTCAGAGCCAGAAGCCAGCGTACCAGGCAGGTGACCTTCGGAGCCCGATTTGGGGCAGAGCCCAGGGGGGCAGACGGCACAGACAAGGGGCCCAGCCCTAGCCCCCGAACTCATCCCGGGAGGGAGCCCAGCCGGTTGGCGTGGGCGGAGTGGCGGTGCAGCCGGTGGGAGAAGTCCCCGGGAGGCAGTGACTGGTCTTGGAGCGGGGAGAGCAGCCTCCCAGCCGGGGAACTGTCCCGCCGGGAGATTGGCGGGGAGCGGGCGTGGCACGATCGCGGGGACCAGCTACATTTCCCCGAATTGACCCCGGGGGGGCCCAGTCGTTCGTGTGGGCAGGCCCACACAGTTCGCGCCAGCGGCGCGGCACGGCGCACCAGAGGGAGGAGTCCCTGGGAGGAAGTGACTGGTCTTGGAGCGGGGAGAGCAGTGTCCCAGCCGGAGAGCCGTCCCGCCGGGATTTTGGCGGGCGCGGGCGGGGCGTGAGTGCGGGGACCAACTACATTCCTCTGAATTGTCCCCGGGGGGGGCCCGGCCGTTCGTGTGGGAGGCGCCCACCTAGTTCGCGCGAGCGGCGCGCCGGAGGGAGAAGACCCCGGGAGGAAGTGACTGGTCTTGGAGCGGGGAGAGCAGCGTCCCAGCTGGGGAGCCGTCCAGCCGGGATTTTGGCGGGCGTGGGCGGGGCGTGAGCGCGGGGATCAGCTACATTTCCCTGAATTGACCCTGGGAGGGTCCCAACCAGTGCGCGCGGGCCCAGCCGGTTCGTGCGGGCGGTGGGGCGGAGCAGCCAGTGGAAGAAGTCCCCAGGAGGCAGTGGCTGGTCTTGGAATGGGGAGAGCGACACCCCAGCCGGGACGTGCAGCCGTGACTCAGGCGTGGGGACCTGCTCCGCTCTCCTGAGCTGACCCCAGTTCGCGGGAGCGGCGGTTCGCGGGAGCGGCGCGCGACACGGCTGGCGGGACGGGGAGTCCCCGGGAGGCAGCGACTGATTTTGGAGACGGGAGTGTACTGTCCCAGTAGGGGAGACTTAACCTTCGGGGTGGGACTGACAGCGGAGGATCTGACCGTGACGCCAGCGGGCCAGAACCCCCGGGGGGCAATCTCCACACAGCCAGTACATATAGGCGATGCGCCCTGCGGAAATCTCAGATATGAGAGTCATTCCAAGTAAGACAAACAACTCTGGCTATATTCTGAGGTGCTACACTCCTAGCTCTCTGATCCCTCCCCCAGCCTCCCCAGGCAGCTCCATTAACATCCGAATAGCCTGAGCCAGAGGGAGAACTCTGATAGGGATCTGACTGCATTTTTTTTTAGCGGATTTTCTGGAAAAATTAGGTTCCCAGTGATGGCTCGGAGACAGCAGTCCATATCAAACCACATAAAGAAGCAGACCATGACAGCTTCTCCAACCCCCCAAACAAAAGAATCAAAATCTTTCCCAAATGAAGATACAATCCTGGAATTATCAGATACAGAATATAAAAAACTAATTTACAGAATGCTTAAAGACATCACAAATGAAATTAGGCTAACTGCAGAAAAAGCCAAGGAACACACTGATAAAACTGTTGAAGAACTCAAAAAGATTATTCAAGAACATAGTGGAAAAATTAATAAGTTGCAAGAATCCATAGAGAGACAGCATGTACAAATCCAAAAGATTAACAATAAAATTACAGAATTAGACAACGCAATAGGAAGTCAGAGGAGCAGACTCGAGCAATTAGAATGTAGACTGGGACATCTGGAGGACCAGGGAATCAACACCAACGTAGCTGAGAAAAAAATCAGATAAAAGAATTAAAAAAAATGAAGAAACCCTAAGAATCATGTGGGACTCTATCAAGAAGGATAACTTGCGAATGATTGGAGTCCCAGAACACGGAGGGGGGACAGAAAACACAGAGAAAATAGTTGAAGAACTCCTGACACAAAACTTCCCTGACGTCATGAAAGACGAAAGGATGTCTATCCAAGATGCTCATCAAACCCCATTTGAGATTGATCCAAAAAGAAAAACACCAAGACATATCATCATCAAACCTGCCAAAACCAAAGATAAAGAGAAAATTTTAAAAGCAGCCAGGGAGAAAAGAAAGATTTCCTTCAAGGGAGAATCAATAAGAATAAGTTCAGACTACTCAGCAGAAACCATGCAGGCAAGAAGGGAATGGGACGACGTATATAGAGCACTGAAGGAGAAAAACTGCCAACCAAGGATCATATATCCAGCAAAACTCTCTCTGAAATACGAAGGAGAAATTAAGATATTTACAGATAAACACAAGTTTAGAGAATTTGCAAAAACCAAACCAAGGCTACAAGAAATGCTAAAGGAGATTGTTTGGTCAGATGACCAATAATATCAGATACCAGCACAATACAAGGTCACAAAACAGAACGTCCTGATATCAACTCAAATAGGGAAAGCACAAAAACAAACAACTTAAGATTAATTCTAAAAAATAAATAAACAAAATAATACACATAACAGGGAATCATGGAAATCAATAGATAAAATATCACAATAATCAAAAATAGGGACTAAATAGAGGAGGCATTGAACTGCCAAATGGAGAGTGATACAAGGCGATATAGAACGATACAAGTTAGGTTTTTTACTTAGAAAAATAGGGGTAAATAATAAGGTAACCACAAAAAGGAATATCAACTCCATAACTCAAGAAAAAAGTCAAGAAAAACGTAACGACTCAACTAACATAAAGTTAAACATTATGAAAATGAGGATCTCACAATCTACTAAGAAAAACGTCTCAGCACAAAAAAGTGTGTGGAAAAATGAAATGGCCAACAACACACATGAAAAGGCATCAAAGTGACAGCACTAAAAACTTATTTATCTATAATTACACTGAATGTAAATGGACTAAATGCACCAATAAAGAGACAGAGAGTCACGGACTGGATAAAGAAACACGATCCATCTATATGCTGCCTACAAGAGACACACCTTAGACTTAGAGACACAAACAAACTAAAACTCAAAGGATGGAAAAAAATATATCAAGCAAACAATAAGCAAAAAAGAAGAGGAGTAGCAATATTAATTTCTGACAAAATAGACTTTAAACTTATATCCTCCACAAAGGATAAAGGACACTACATAATGATAAAAGGGACAATTGACCAGGAAGACATAACCATATTAAATATTTATGCACCCAATGACAGGGCTGCAAGATACATAAATCAAATTTTAACAGAACTGAAAAGTGAGATAGACACCTCCACATTTATAGTAGGAGACTTCAACACACCACTTTCGGAGAAGGACAGGACATCCAGTAAGAAGCTCAATAGAGACACGGAAGACCTACTTACAACAATCAACCAACTTGACCTTATTGACTTATACAGAACTCTCCACCCAACTGCTGCAAAATATACTTTTTTTTCTAGTGCACATGGAACACTCTCTAGAATAGACCACATATTAGGTCATGAAACAAATCTTTGCAGAATCCAAAACATCAAAATATTACAAAGCATCTTCTCAGACCACAAGGCATTGAAACTAGAAGTCAATAACAGAAAAACTAGGGAAAAGAAATCAAATACTTGGAAAATGAACAATACCCTCCTGAAAAAAGACTGGGTTATAGAAGACATCAAGGAGGGAATAAGGAAATTCTTAGAAAGCAACGAGAATGAAAATACTTCCTATCAAAACCTCTGGGACACAGCAAAAGCAGTGCTCAGAGGCCAATTTATATCTATAAATACACACATACAAAAAGAAGAAAGAGCCAAAATCAGAGAACTGTCCCTACAACTTGAACAAATACAAAGTGAGCAACAAAAGAACCCATCAGGCACCAGAAGAAAACAAATACTAAAAATTAGAGCTGAACTAAATGAATTAGAGAACAGAAAAACAGTTGAAAGAATTAACAAAGCCAAAAGCTGGTTCTTTGAAAAAATTAACAAAAGTGATAAACCATTGGCTAGACTGACTAAAGAAAAACAGGAAAGGAAACAAATAACCCAAATAAGAAACGAGAAGGACCACATCACAACAGAGCCAAATGAAATCAAAAGAATCATTTCAGATTAGTATGAAAAATTGTACTCTAACAAATTTGAAAACCTAGAAGAAATAGATAAATTCTTGGAACAATATTACCTACCTAAACTAACACATTCAGAAGTAGAACAACTAAATAGACCCATAACAAAAAAAGAGATTGAAATGGTAATCAAAAAACTTCCAACAAAAAAAAAGTCCGGGCCCAGATGGCTTCACTGCAGAGTTCTACCAAACCTTCAGAGAAGACTTAACACCATTACTATTGAAGGTATTTCAAAGGATAGAAAAAGACGGAATACTACCCAACTCATTCTATGAAGCTACCATCTCCTTGATACCAAAACGAGGTAAAGACATTACAAAAAAAGAAAATTTTAGACCTATATCCCTCATGAACATAGATGCAAAAATCCTCAACAAAATTCTAGCCAATAGAATCCAACAACACATCAAAAAAATAATTCACCCTGATCAAGTGGGATTTATACCAGGTATGCAAGGCTGGTTTAATATCAGAAAAACCATTAATGTAATCCATCACATAAATAAAACAAAAGACAAAAACCACATGATCTTATCAATAGATACAGAAAAGGCATTTGACAAAGTTCAACACCCATTTATGATAAAAACTCTAACCAAAATAGGACTTGAAGGAAAATTCCTCAACATAATAAAGGGCATCTATGCAAAGCCAACAGCCAATATCACTCTAAATGGAGAGAACCTGAAAGCATTTCCCTTGAGAACGGGAACCAGACATGGATGCCCTTTATCACCGCCCTTATTCAACATCGTACTTGAAGTCCTAGCCAGGGCAATTAGGCTAGACAAAGAAATAAAGGGTATCCAGATTGGTAAGGAGGAAGTAAAGCTATCACTATTTGCAGATGACATGACCGTATTCATGGAAAACCCTAAGGAATCCTCCAGAAAACTACTGAAACTAATAGAAGAGTTTGGAAGAGTCTCAGGATATAAAATAAACATACAAAAATCACTTGGATTCCTCTACATCAACAAAAAGAACACTGAAGAGGAAATAACCAAATCAATACCATTCACAGTAGCCCCCAAGAAGATAAAATACTTAGGAATAAATCTTACCAAGGATGTAAAAGACCTATACAAAGAAAACTATAAAACTCTGCTACAAGAAATTCAAAAGGACATACTTAACTGGAAAAACATACCCTGCTCATGGATAGGAAGACTTAACATAGTAAAAATGTCTATTCTACCAAAAGCCATTTATACATATCACGCACTTCCAATCCAAATACCAATGTCATACTTTAAGGGGATAGAGAAACAAATCACTAATTTCGTATGGAAAGGAAAGAACCCCCGGATAAGCAAAACATTACTGAAAAAGAAGAAGAAAGTGGGAGGCCTCACCCTACCTGATTTCAGAACCTATTATATAGCTACAGTAGTCAAAACAGCCTGGTACTGGTACAACAACAGGCACATAGACCAATGGAACAGAATTGAGAATCCAGATATAAATCCATCCACGTATGAGCAGCTGATATTTGACAAAGGACCAGTGTCAGTCAATTGGGGAAATAATAGTCTTTTTAACAAATGGTGCTGGCATACCTGGATATCCATTTGCAAAAGAATGAAACAGGACCCATACCTCACACCATGCACAGAAACTAACTCCAAGTGGATGAAAGACCTAAACATAAAGACTAAAACGATAAAAATCATGGAAGAAAAGATAGGATCTACCCTAGGAACCCTAATACAGGGCATAAACAGAATACAAAACATTACCAAAAATGATGAAGAGAAACCAGATAACTGGGAGCTCCTAAAAATCAAACATCTATGCTCATGTAAAGACTTCACCAAAAGAGTAAAAAGACCACCTACAGACTGGGAAAGAATATTCAGCTATGACATCTCAGACCAGCGTCTGATCTCTAAAATCTACATGATTCTGTCAAAACTCAACCACAAAAAGACAAACAACCCAATCAAGAAGTGGGCAAAGGAGATGAACACACATTTCACTAAAGAAGATATTCAGGCAGCCAACAGATACATGAGAAAATGCTCCCGATCATTAGCCATTAGAGAAATGCAAATTAAAACTACGATGAGATTCCATCTCACACCAACTAGACTGGCATTAATCCAAAAAACACAAAATAATAAATGTTGGAGAGGCTGCGGAGAGATTGGAACTCTCATACACTGCTGGTGGGAATGTAAAATGGTACAACCACTTTGGAAATCCATCTGGCGTTATCTTAAACAGTTAGAAATAGAATTACCATACAACCCAGAAATCCCACTCCTCGGAATATACCCTAAAGATACAAGAGCCTTCACACAAACAGGTATATGCACACCCATGTTTATTGCAGCTCTGTTTACAATAGCAAAAAGCTGGAAGCAACCAAGGTGTCCATCAACGGATGAATGGGTAAATAAATTGTGGTATATTCACACAATGGAATACTACGCATTGATAAAGAACAGTGACGAATCTCTGAAACATTTCATAACATGGAGGAATCTGGAAGGCATTATGCTGAGCAAAATTAGTCAGAGGCAACAGGACAAATATTGTATAAGACCACTATTATAAGATCTTGAGAAATAGAAAAAACTGAGAAGAACACACACTTTTGTGGTTACGAAGGGGGGAGGGAGGGAGGGAGGGAGGGAGAGGGTTTTTTATTGATCAATCAGTAGATAAGAACTGCTTTGGGTGAAGGGAAAGACAACACTCAATACATGGAAGGTCAGCCCAGTTGGACTGGACTAAAAGCAAAGAAGTTTCCGGGATAAAATGAATGCTTCAAACATCAGCGGACCAGGGGCTGGGGTCTGGGGAACATGGTTTGAGGGGACTTCTAAGTCAATTGGCAAAATAATTCTATCATGAAAACATTCTGCATCCCACTTTGAAATGTGGCGTCTGGGGTCCTAAATGCTAACAAGCGGCCATCTAAAATACATCAATTGGTCTCAACCCACCTGGAGCAAAGGAAAATGAAGAACACCAAGGTCACACAGCAACTAAGAACCGAAGAGACAGAAAGGGCCACATGAACCAGAGACCTGCGTCATCCTGAGACCAGAAGAACTAGTTGGTGCCCGGCCACAATCGATGACTGCCCTGTCAGGGAGCACAACAGAGAACTCCTGAGGGAGCAGGAGATCAGTGGGATACAGACCCCAAATTCTCATAAAAAGACCATACTTAATGGTCTGACTGCGACTAGAGGAATCCCGGCGGCAATGCTCCCCAAACCTTCTGTGGGCACAGGACAGGAACCATCCCCGAAGACAACTCATCAGACATGAAAGGGACTGGTCAGTGGAGGGGAGAGAGATGCTGATGAAGCGTGAGCTAATTAAATCAGGTGGACACTGGAGAGTGTGTTGGCAACTCTTGACTGAAGGGGGGATGGGAAGATAGAGAGAGAGGGAAGACGGCAAAATTGGCACGAAACGAGAGACTGAAAGGGCTGACTCAACAGGGGGAGAGCAAGTGGGAGAAGGGAGTAAGATGTATGTAAACTTACATGTGACAGACTGATTGGAATTGTAAATGTTCACTTGAAGCTTAATAAAAGTTAATTTAAAAAAAAAAAAAAAACCCATTGCTGTTGAGTCAATTCTGACTCATAGCGATCCTCCAGGACACAGTAGAACTGCCCCACAGGGTTTCCAAGGAGCACCTGGTGGATTCAAACTGCTGACTTTTTGATTAGCAGCTGTAGCACTTAACCACTACGCTACTAGTATGAAAAAAAAAAAAAAGTATCCCAAATTCCCTTTTTTCCCTTGCAAGTTGAGTTTGCTTAATAAAGACTGTTGGAGCTTTCATGAAATCTGTGTTTGCTTAATTCTAGAGAATCATTTTGCAGAGAAAATAAGGACTAGTAAATAGAGCAACTGGGAAAATAAGTTCATGTAGCTTGAGTTTTGTACACTTGACACACCAAATATCTTGACTGCTTAACTTGTTTTGTTGAATGTTAATAACGAACCACAGACCAGGCATATATACATCATGATAGCTGTGAAAGTGGTATTCGTGTTCCACGCATTGTTGCATTCTGTGTGTACTTTTGATCCATCTATACGGTGTTTATTAAATATCTCCCCCATGTCTGTTACTATAATACTCATGCAGTGGTAAATGAAGTATTGGGGCTTTCCGCCATCAAGTCTCATTGGATAGATGTAAGTAACCAGTTAATGATAATACAGTGCAATAGATGCATTGGCAGGGAGAGTTCAGAGTGCTTTAGAAGGAGTATTTATCCCTGGCCTGGGGATGGAAGCATCTAGAAAGCCTTCTCATAGGCTTTTTCTATTTCATCATCTGGACCGGGGATACTATAGTTGTAGTGGTCTAGGGGAGGGAGGGTTTGGAAGAAAAGAGACAGTAAGGTAGAGTTGGAAAAAACTTAACTTTCTCGTGAGGAATGAGAGACATTGTACTTTAAAAAATGAAAATTGATACTTTGCACTGCAGACACTGCTACTCTTGGACATGCTTGCTGTTCTTGAGTTTTTAAAGATTTTTCCATTTAGAAATCAAAAGAATAGGTACTTTATTACAGAGTATACCTGTAGCTTAGAATAGCTGGATACCAGGTAAGAGTTCAGTGATAGCTGGAGGATAGAAATAAAGTGATGGTGACAGGACAAGAGGAATCAAGGCCATGTGGAGACCTCAAATCAAAAACCCTTAAGATGATGATGCTGTTAGGTGCCATTGAGCTGGTTCTAACTCATAGTGAACCTGTGTACAAGACAATGAAACACTCCCTGCTCCTGTGCCATCCTCACAGTCATTGCTGTTCGAGCCCATTGTTGCAGCCACTGTGTCAGTCTGTCTCATTGAGGGTCTTCTTTTTCGCTGACCCTCTGCTTTACCAAGCATGATGTCCTTCTCCAGGGACTGGTCCCTCCTGATGACATGTCTAGAGTACCTGAGACGAAGTCTTGCCATCTTTGCTTCTAAGGAGCATTCTGGCTGTATTTCTTCCGAGACAGATTTGTTCGTTCTTCTGGCAGTCAAGGTATATTTAGTACTCTTCGCCAACACCATAATTCAAAGGCATCAATTCTTCTTTAGTCGTCCTTATTCATTGTCCAGCTTTTGCATGCATATAAGGAGGTTGAAAATACAATGGCTTGGGTCAGGTGCACCTTAGTCCTCAAAGTAACATCTTTGCTTTTTAACACCTTCCTGACTCTGTTATGTATGACCACAGTCTTATTCCCACATTTTGAAGTAGACACTTAAGTTATAATGGAGATTGACCTTGGGAGATTCGGTGTTGGCCAAACCCCTTGGTGTCCTTTTTTGGCTAATTCTCAGTTATTTTAATTTTATCTTTATTTTTAAACTCGTGTGTCTATGTGTATGTGTATGGAATATAGAAAGAGAGAATGTAAATGGAAAGTAAAGCCTTAAAAGGGTAGTTACCTAATTAAAAACCTAATTGACTGCAATTTACTGAAGCATTTTGCTTTGAGGAGAATCAAAAGCTAAGAAACCAGGAAGTGTTGTTCTTTATGTTTCCAAAGGGCAGATCTTATGAGAGAGCGACTTTTACCTCAGTACACACAAGGAGAACTTTTCTACTTTCAGAGCTGTCTAAAGATGTGCCCTCAGTAAATCTAGTAACCCACTTAAATTTTATATATGTTTTTATATTTAGAAATACAAATTTTATTCTAGAAACCTGTGTAGATATAGGAAAAAATGAAGTTTTTATATAAATGTGTGTATGTATATATATATATAAAAATATATACATATATATATACATATTTTTTTTTTTTGGAAACCCTGGTGCCATAGTGGTTAAGAGCTATGGCTGCTAACCAAAAGGTCGGTAGTTCGAATCTACCAGGCGCCCCTTGGAAACCCCACGGGGCAGTTCTACTCTGTCCTGTAGGGTCACTATGAGTTGGATTTGACTCGACGGCAATGGGTTATATATATTTTTAATCTCTTAAATTCCTTAAGAGCCCTTGAAATGAAGGATAAAAGTTTAAGTACAATCATTTTTTGCTATTTTTTAGAATGTAGTTTATGTTAGGAGTGAAATTAAAGGCTTATTCTTCTGTTTCTGAAACAATAATATGTTTAGTGAAGAAAATCTTTTCCCAAGCAGCTTGGGTGGATTGTTTTTCTTCTGATCCTGTAACTATTTACTAGTTAAATTAATTATAGTTGAACCTTTGCTTCATTTATTTAAAATGGTGTGTTGGTCTTAGAACAATGGCTCCCTTCCTTCCTTCCTTCCTTCCTTCCTTCCTTCCTTCCTTCCTTCCTTCCTTCCTTCCTTCCTTCCTTCCTTCCTTCCTTCCTTCCTTCCTTCCTTCCTTCCTTCCTTCCTTCCTTCCTTCCTTCCTTCCTTCCTTCCTTCCTTCCTTCCTTCCTTCCTTCCTTCCTTCCTCCCTTCCTCCCTCCCTCCCTCCCTCCCTCCCTCCCTCCCTCCCTCCCTCCCTCCCTCCCTCCCTCCCTCCCTCCCTCTCCCCCTCCCCTCCTTCCCTCCTTCCTTCCCTCCCTTTACTTCTTTTCAGGATACTGAACAATTGATAAATACTTGCTGCTTTGTATGTTATATCTGAGAAAAACTTATTATTAAATGTGTAGGGTGTGACTTCTTTAGCAACCTTGAAAGACACTAGAAGGCATCAGCAAACCAGAAGTACAGAGTTAGTTATTACTCTGGCAGGTCCTGTGTTTGTGCATTTCTCATTATAAAGTCAGAAAACTTAAGCTGTCTGCACTTAAGCAAGCTTACTAACAGATTTTTATGGTTCTAAAATCCAAGATTAACAATTTCCAAAAACCTTGACAGATTGTTTCTTTCTTATGGTTTCCTATAACGTAGCAGCTATAAAGCAAATGCATAGCTGGAACTAGTGTGAAAATGGCATCTAATGCAAGCTGTTATATATGTTGTTTTCTGACAGTTATAAGAGGAAATTAAATTTAGAACTGAATACCTTTTCACTCAGTAAAAAAAAAAAGATTGTAGTATATGTGTTAATAACTCCTGAGATCTTTCTTAGTTTTCACCTAAGTTCCCCATCACCTCATTATTTCCTGACACAAGAAGAATTCAGGCACAGGCTGTATGGCTGCATGACAGAAATGTTCCAATACGCTCACCCGCTACAGACTAGGGAGCCGGAAGTTTCTTTTAACCCCCTAGCTTTTTTAGCCTGAATCAGTTCCCTGTCACCTCATTATTTCCTTCTCTATTTCTGTTTCTATCTTAAGAAAGATTTCTTTTCTTCCTTGACCCATCAAGGACCAAAAGGTGGTCTTAGCTTCTTCACTGTCCCACCATCTTATCTCTGAAGCAAGTATATATCAAATTTGAGAGTTTTAAAAGACTTTGTGAGGGAGCTCTGGTGGCACAGTGGTTAAAGCCTTTGGCTGTGAACCAAAAGGTCGGCAGTGTGGACCCACCATTGGCTCCTAGTGAGAAAGATGTGGCAGTCTGCTTCTGTAAAGATTTACAGGTTTGGAAATCCTGTTGGCCAGTTTACTCTGTCCTCTAGGGTCACTATGAGTTGGAATCAACTCAATGGCAGTGGATTTGCTTTTTGAGATTTAAAAGAGCAGATTAAGCAAGCAGCCAGTAAGCACAGTTGGGAGGAACTAGATGCTATGCCACGTGAGATCTCCAGGGAACCAAGAAATAGAAGCTGAAAAGAGACAAGGACATTCCCCCAGAGCCAATAGAGAGAGAAAGTCTTCTCTAGAGCTGGTGCCCTGAATTTAGACTTCTAGCCTCCTAACTGTGAGAAAATAAACTTCTGTTTGTTAAGACCACCCACTTGTGGTATTTCTGATACAACAGCACTAGATAACTAAGATATGTGCTGTAGACAGTTTCAGTGATGCTCTTGAGCATTATTTCACTGAAGTTAAAAATAGCAAAGTGAGCACCTGGAAGTTAGGATTGGGGTGGAGGATGCAAGTTATTAGGAGAAGAATGGTATGGAACATTAGGCTTTGGAGTTTGCCTTCCTCTTCTGGTCCCATCCTGATATCACCAGTCTGCCACAGGATGAGCCAGTGCTAGGTTGCTGATGGAGTTTGTGGGAAGCAGGGAAGTTACTGGCTTTGCAGCATTAAGGTAGAGATTTAAAGGAAGGAAATCTGAAGTTAAGCACTTAATTTGTATTAAAACGAACACTTTAGAAATAAAGATCAGATCCGATATGGTACTCATATATGTTTTGAATACTGTTTTTGAATATCTGCCTCTCATGGGTATTTGTGTTCTGAAACTTTTCAGGGTGAGTTGCATACATCATAGGCTTTTACCCCTAAATACATTAAGCATTTATTCCAGAGGGATAGTCTTGTACATAGCCACAGTAAGTTATCAACTTCAAGAAATTTAGCATTCATATATGGGTCTATTGTTTGTATTCCATAGGGAATTAGTTTTTATTAACCACTTAATTTGTGTCAGTACTGGATCAGGAAGTTTATAAATATTATCTCATATAATACAACTTTTTACTTATTTTTTAAAAAAATTTATTGTCAAATACAAAAGTTCACCATTTTAACCATTTTTACATGTACAATTCAGTGACATTAATTACACTCACCATGTTGAGCTACCATCACCACTATCCATTTCCAAAAGTTTTCATCACCTCAAACAGAAACTCAGTGGCCCTTCAGCAATAACTCTTGATTCCATTCTCCTCCCTTTCCGCCTCCAGGCAGGCCCTGGTAACCACTAATAAACTTTGGTCTGTATGCATTTGCCTATTCTAGATACTCCATATAAGTGGGATCATACAATATTTGCCCTTTTGTGCCTACTTATTTCACTCAGCATTTTTTCAAGCTTCATTCATGTCATAGCATTGTATGAGAATTTCATTTCACTTTACGGCTGAATAATATTCCATATGAATATACCACATTGTTTATCCATTCATCTATTGATGGACACTTGAGCTGTTTCCACTTTTTGGCTTTTGTGAATAGTGGTACAGTGAACATTGGTGTGCTAGTATCTGTTTGAGCTCTTACTTTCAAGTCTTTGGGGGAATATACCTAGGAGTGGAATTGCTGAGTCATATGGTAATTCTATGTTTTACTTTTCAGGGAACTACCAAGCTGATTTCCATAGGGTTGCATCATTTTACATTCCCACCAGCAGTGCACGAAGGTTCCAATGTCTCCACATCCTCGTGAACACTTGTTTCCGTTTTTCTGATAATAGCCATTCTAGTTAGTGTGAAGTCATATCTCATTGTGGTCTCACAACTTTTTAAAGTACAATTTTCCTCATTTTATAGATAAGGAAGCTCTCAGGGTTAAATAGTTTGCCATGTTCACAAAGTGGTAGAGATTCCGTCTAGGGTCTTACACAGAATGGCCAGCCTTGACGAGCAAAGATGTGTGTGTTCTAGGCTCTGTGGTAGGCAGTGGCAGTAGAAGATAAGACATAGTTTCTTTCCTCAGGCTCTTTGTAGAAAAACTAATCCAAAAGAAAAAAATATCACCTATAACTCCACTGCCCTGGTGTAGCTATTCCTGATGTTTTAGGGAATAATCTTTTCTTTAATCTGTATGAAATGTAAATATATGTTTGTGTTGTCATATGTATTATTGGCTTTTGTTTCTCTCTGTCTTCAACATTGCACTGGGTCCTAGTGCTTCTTCTGTGAAATGATTGATTTTTATTGTTTTAAAAATGTAGGTAATACAACATTTGTCAGTTCAACATTTTTCATGTATACCGTTCAGTGAGATCAATTACATCAGTTGTGTTGTGCAACCATCACCAACATCCTTTGTCAGATTTTCCATCACCATAAACAAAAACTCAGTGCTTTCTAAATAGTGATTTCCCCCATGACCTTATCCCTCCATTCCCTGTTAACCACAGTTAAACTCTGATTTCTATGTCTTATTCTAGGTACTTCATATTAGTGAGATCATACAATATATGTCCTTTTGTGATTGACTTATTTCACTCAACATAATGCTTTCAAGGTTTATCCATGTTGTGGCATGTGTCAGGACTTCATTTCTCTTTATTGATGAGTAATCGCCCATTGTATGTATATGCCACATTTTGCTTATCCATTCATCTGTTGATGGATGTTTGAGTTGTTTCCACCTTTCGGCTGTTGTGAATAGTGCTGCAATGAACAGTGGTACATATATATCTTCGCATTGCTGTTTTCAAGTCTCTTGGTGTGAAGGTTAAGGTTGTGTGTTAACTTGGCTAGGCTGTGATTCTCAGTGGTTTGGCAGATATTATGTAATCATTCTCCATTTTGTGATCTGATGTGAGCAGCCAATCATTTGAAAGGGGAGTTTCCTTAGGGGTGTAGCCTGCATCTAATATATATAAATGTTCTGGCAAACCTCACCCTCTTTGGATCCTGTATCCAATTCATTGTCCTCTGACCTTTGGTTCTTGAGACACGAGCCAGCAGCCTGCCATCTGACTGCTAATTTTGGGTTTGTCAGCCCCTGCTACCATATGAGTCAAGAGAAGCCTCCAGCCTGATGTCTAACCTACAGATTTGGGACTTGCCAGCCTCCACAACTGCATGAGCCATTTCCTAAGACATTTGGTACTAAGAAGGGAGGGTGCTGCTCTAACAGATACCTAAATTGTGGAAGTGGTTTTAGAATTGGGTAATGGGTAGAAGCTGGAAGAGTTTTAAGGTGCTTAATAGTAAAAGCCCAGATAGCCATGAAGAGACTGTTGGTAGAATTATGGATGTCAAATGCAGTTCTGGTGAGGGCTCAGAAGGAAGTGAGGAGAGCCATAGAGAAAGTCTCTATCGACTTAGAGAATACATATGGCACCAGCAACAGGATGTTGCTAGAAACGTGGATATTAAATGTGCTTCTAAAGAGGCTCTAAAAGAAAATGGTGAACATGTGATTGGACAACAGAGGTGATGCTTTTTATGCAGTGGCAAAGAACTTGTCTGGATTATGTTCAAATGTTCAGTAGAAGGTGGAACCTGTAAGTGATGAACTTGGATATCTGGCTAAGGAGGTGTCTAAGCAAGGTCTTAAAGGGGCCATGTGGTTTCTCTTTGCTGCTTATAATAAAATGTGAGAGAAAAAAGGTGGACTTAAAAATGAACTGTGCAAAAGGAAAACAGCTTAAAGATTTGGACAATTCTGTTGTACAAACTAAGGACATGTGTTCTAGAAGAGATGAACCCTGTGACTGATGGATCTAACCAGCTGCCACAAGGGAAAACCCAGCAGCTTATATACTAAAGGGGGCAGAGAGAATGAAAGGGGAGAATGCGGTCTGCCTCTTGGAATTCTAAGAGCAGGAAATAGGACAAAGGAGCTACATCTGTTGTCCTCCAAGAAATGAAAAGAACCATCCTTGGAGCAGCTCGGAGATCAGCTGAACTGTTGGAAGGATCATGGGAAGCAGGGTTTTCCCAGTTTCAAAGGGTGGGGCTGCAGTCTCCTGGATTTCAAAGGGTAGGGCCCCAGCCTCATAAATTTCAAAGAGTAGGATCTTTGCCAACTCGGTTCTGGAGTGTGGGGCTGCTGTTAAGGTGTTCCAGGAGGATAGGGCCACTGCCCAAAGCTGAGGGGGTGGGGCTGCCATGCCCAAGGGACAGAATGGGGTTTCCATGGCCATGGGGGTGGCATTGCCACTCAGATGGACTAGGAGAATGGGTCCTCCCAAAGCCGAGGGGGCAGGGGTGCCATCCCAGAGCACGTGGAAGGTGGAGCTGAAGCCCAGGGCAGAGGGGGCTTCCACCCAGAATCTAGAGAGCATAGCCAACACCCAGAGTATGGAGGGTGGGGCTGTTGCCCAGATGGTCCCAAAGAACAGAGGATTATTTTCAAGCCTTAAGAACTAATGTAAAAATTTCTGTTGGGTTTTGGACTTGCTGGGTGCCTGTTATCCCAGTTTCTCCTCTTGTAATGTCTACCTTGTGCCTGTTCCTCCATTGTACTTGGGAAACAGATAAGTTGTAGTTTCACAGTTCACAGATGAAAAGAAATTTTGCCCTAGGATGAAATACTCCTAAAGTCTCACCCATATTTGATTTAGATGATTCAGAAGATGAAATTTTGGACTTGGAGTGGATTTGAGACTTTTGGGGTGATATGATGGAGTGAATGTGTTTTACATGTGGGAAGGACATAAATTTCTGGGGACCAAGGGTTGAAATGTTATGGATTGAATTGTGTTCCCCTTTGCTGTGATAGATAACTTTTACATGGGCTTTCTCTCCATGGTTTTGTAACTCCAATCAAATGAGGTGCTTGTGGACCACCAAGGGGATTGGATAGCTTGCTAATAATGTAAATAAGGTGAATGGCACCCTTGTAGGGGGTGGGACCATGCAAATAAGGCATTTTAAACTCTAATGAGGAGATTGGTCAGTTTTGCCATCCTGCTAGGGTGGAAGGGAGACTCTCAACACCACCAAGAAAGAAGAGCCAGGAGCAGATTGCATCCTTTGGGTCCAGGAAATAAGAAAGCTGAGTGCCTTTGGGTAGGAGACTTGCTGGTGGAGTAGTAGGGTGCATCCAGGTACTAGACGGAGCTAGGTTTGCAGACCCACGGAGCTGGAACTGAATGCCTTCGGGCCGAGGCTTACTGGCAGAGTAGGGTTCCTCTGGGTACTTACTGGCAGAGCTGAAAGAGCTTTGTAACACTTGCCCGAGCAGGGCAGAGGCCAGGCCAAGGGCCAAGGGCCAAAAAGAGGCGTGCCTGTGGGCACTGCTGAGAAGAGACTGTCTGATTAAAGAATTATATTGTGAGCATTCCTGAAACTGAATCATAACCTATTACTTCCCTAATAAGCCCCATAACTCTAAGTATGGTCTGTGATTTTTGTGTGGCCATTGTAACAAATCATCAAACCTGGTAGAGAAGTAGAGATTACCGTGGGAGGGACAATTGCTGTCAGAATTGGTAGAAAGTTTGGAGGGAGGAGGTGTGCCTGACTTCTGCCTCATAGGAATCAGTCTTGGGCTGTTGATTTTTATTCTCCTTTCCCCTTGTGGAAAACCTTGGTGGTGTAGTAGTTATGAGCTATAGCTGCTAACCAAAAGGTCGGCAGTTCAAATCCACCAAGCACTCCTTGGAAACTCTGTGGGGCAGTTCTGCTTTGTCCTATAGATCACTATGAGTTGGAATCGACTTGACGGCAACGGGTTTGGTTGTGGTTTTTATCCCTTGTGAAGTTAGACAAGGAGCTCCGAAGCCCCTGGCGTGCCATTTTTACACCCCCAAAAATGTAAATCCTTATCTCTGCACCTGTGGTTATAATCTCATTTGGGAATGGGTTGTCTTTTTATGCTAATGAAGCAGGGTTAGTACAGGGTTTATCTTGAGTCAGCCTTTTCTGAGATATAAAAGAGATTAAACAAGTGAGTGAGCTAGGAGAGACGAGGGAAGAGACATGCCAAACCACAGGAAGATTGCCCAGGAGCAAAAGTTCAGAAAAGACAAGGACCTTCAGAGCTGACAGAGAAAGCCTTCACCTAGATCTGGCACCCTGAATTTAGACTTCTGGTCTCCTAAACTGCAAGAACATAAATTTCTGTTTCTTAAAACCATCCACTTGTGGTATTTCTGGTATAGCAGCAGTAGATAACTGTCGTGGATTGAATTGTATCCCCCCAAAATATCTGTCAACTGGGCTACGCCGTGATTCCCAGCATTGTGTGATTGTCCACCATTTTGTCATCTGATGTGATTTTCCTATGTGTTGTAAATCTACCTCTATGATATTAACGAGGCATGATTAGAGGTAGCTACATTAATAAGGCAGGACTCAATCTACAACATTAGGTTGTGTCTTTAAGTCAGTCTCTTTTGAGATATAAAAAAGAAAAGTGAGCAGAGAGACGGAAACCTCATAGCAGTGCCAGGAGCACAGCATGTTCTTTGGACCTGGGGTTCCTGGGTGGAGAAGCTCCTAGACCAGGGGAAGATTGATGACAAAGACCTTTCTCCAGAGCTGACAGAGATAGCCTTCCCTGGAGCTGGTGCCCTGAATTTGAACTACTAGCCTCCTAAACTGTGAGAAAACACATTTCTCTTTGTTAAAGCCATCCACTTGTGGTATTTCTGTTATAGCAACACTAGATAACTAAGACAATATGGGTTAGGCAGCGTGCCAGATGTCCTTTCATTTCTTTCTAACAACTTCTACTTGAGGTAAGTTGTATTGCTCCCATATTCCGTATGAGAAAACTGAGACTCGAGTGCCCAACCATAACTGAGCAGTGAAGAAGCACGGCCTCAGCACTCCAGATTGAAGCTTCCCCTTGCCTCATATTTCTCATCGACTTGTGTTTTCACAGAATTTTGTTATATTATGCTTAATTTTTTTTTTTTTATTATAAATGTGAACAGCAGTAAAAGCAGAAATGCAGGTTTAACACGAGGTTCTGTATTAGAGGACAAGGTTATTGCTCCTACCCATTGAATGAAAGTAATGATGTTTGACTAGAGGTTCTGCTAGTTTTCTCTCCTTGTCCCGCTTCCCCAGAAAGAGCTGTTTCAAAGAAACCTCCCCAAACGAGGGAAGGGTTAGTCATATCTTTTCCAGACAACAGGAAAATACACAAGATAATCTTCCTGCACACTATTGTTATGAATTTTGGCAGATGTATCTTTAATGTTTGTTTCATGTTCTATTTTGAGCATCTTATCAGGAAACCAAGTATTATTCAGATATATAATCAGTCATTCGTTTTCAAAAGTGCTATTGTACCAGAGAAAAGATTTTAAATTAAGGGGAAAAAAAAGTCATAGGGTTTGGAAAAAGAAGGAAAATGAATTGTATCACTTCCTTTCCTAAACAGAACTTAATTAAAGCCATTACAATGAAAGTATGAACAATTAACTTTCACATGGAAGTTATTTTCATTTCTGCAGTCTTGTTGCTATATGTATATATACTTTGGAAGTAATTTTTCCCAAGCAAAATATTTTTCTTTTTTATAACTTTTTTGTTTCTTTCCTGGAATAGAGATAATTGTGGCCCTGGGGACTTCTAAGTTATGTTCTGAAATCTTAACCAGTTATGATCATAAAATAATTTTTGTGATTGACATTCTTTTAGTATTTTCCTTTGTCCTTACTCCCTTTCCAGTCCATCACAGAGGTGAATAAACTTTTGAAATTCTACTGTGATCATTGGGATTTTGGCTTTAAATTATATTTTGTATGTACTGTGGAGCAAACTTTGTAACTCACACTTTTTGTGAAGCCTTTAAACTTTGACTTATTTGTGAGTTACTCATGTCAACTGGAAGTATACTTCAATCTAGAGAAAAAAAGGTAACGTTCAACCTTTCTTCTCACCTCCTTATCTCTTTTTTTTTAAGGCTCCTGTTCCAAAGAGTGCACTTATTCCAGTCATTCCCATCACCAAATCAACAGGCTCCCGGTTCCGGAATAGTGTGGAAGGACTAAATCAGGAGATTGAAATAATAATTAAAGAGACTGGGGAAAAGGAAGAGCAACTTATAGTAAGTATTTTTGTATCTTAAAATAAGTTTTACCCATGAACTCTTGTAACTATTAAAATATTCACAGTTTTGTTTTCCATATTTACTTAGGCTTCTTCTCGTTGAGAGGGAATGAAAATTTATCTCTTTTGAAAAACTTTGACATTGGCAAGTGAATGAAAAGTTTTCATTTCTTTTCACCTCATAGAGGCAACTGCTCTGACTTAAATTTGAATTCTTAAACAGAAATTTTATGTTTATATGTATTTAAAAATCACTAGACAGGTGATGATGTACTTCTCATTTGCTGTAACTTCACATAATACAAGTTTAGCTTACTAATTTTTGGGTGAGTGGGGGTTACATGATTCTACATGTTTATTGTTTGTCAGATACTCTGGTTGGCATGGTAGGCTATGTTACCATCATGAAGGGCAGTTAGAAACCATCTTCTGCTTACCCTTTCTACCAACTAGACTACACATAAGAATGGTTCATATGTAAGCCACAGTGAGAAAAATTCCTGTTTAGATTTTAAAACCATGTCACAGAGTATATTTATCTAAACCTCCATTCTTTAATAAAAGAGGACTTGAATTTGAAGTCATATTTCATGATGACTGTGATCCTCCTCTCTTAAAATAAAAGGTTGATTTAGCTTAGAGAAAATATAGGTCCCCACATCTCTTCTTCCCAAACTACATAGTAGGAAAACTTTCCCTGATGTAATGAAGGTGAATGAACCAAGAGTCTACAGAGAACTCGGTTCCTCTGCTAAATGAGTCACAAGGAGACATTACATGCGTGTCTCCTTGATTTTCTCCTCTGTAATTAGCATTGCTGTGATTAACCTTTCCTTCATTTAGGAAGGCTTCTTTGAAAAACTCTTCTGGGGAAGTAGACAGGAAGAAAAAGTATCAAGGGCCTGTCATTAAGTATCACTAGTTCACACAATGGAAACTTTTCCCCTAATGTGGAACCTAGCATCACACCTAGATTTCTCCCCTTTCACATGGCCTTCCTCTATAATTTTAAAAATAACATTAAGTACATGATAAATAATTCAGTCAGTTCATTCGTTCAACAGACATTGGCCACCTCCTACACGCTAGGTCTTGAGAAGACAGTGTCCTACCCCAGGCTGCTCAGCGTCCAGTGGGGGTGTCAAAATAGACAAGAATGTCACTAATGGAGCAGCACAAAAGCTCTTCTCTTGATCGCCTGATAAGTAAGAGGGGACTTAGGATTCGTGAGTCCCTGAGACTACAGGGAAAGGTTGACATTGGGTGCACTTCTGGGTGAATTTCGAAATCAATGATAAATATACATATATTTTTTAAACTCTTTTAACAGCCACAGGATATTCCCGATGGCCATCGTGCACCTCCCCCACTTGCGCAGAGAAGTAGCAGCACACGCAGCATCGACACACAGACACCTGGTGGAGCAGACAGGGGGAGCAACAACAGCAGCCGCTCTCAGTCTGTGTCCCCCACGTCATTCCTCACCATCTCCAACGAAGGTAGCGAGGAGAGTCCTTGTTCAGCTGATGACCTGCTTGTTGATCCTAGGGATAAAGGTACAATGCTGGAGGAATTTGTGGCTAGATGACGGTGAATACTACCCATTTTATCATTCTTCCTAGTCATTTTCTTGCAGAACACATACACTTGAGGCTACTAAAGTATTTGCTTTGCGATGTGTCGAAAACATAGATTTAAAAAATTGGAGCCCAAAACAGTAGGTTTTATTGTGATGATCAGGCAATGGTCTGGTTGAGTAGTTTATGGACTTTTTTTTTTTTTTTTAGCACTTGTTAATACAAGTTCTTTATAGTGAAAAAAATATTCTTTTTGGTATAAATAAGATGAACGTTTGTCTGAAAAACGCTTTGTTCTCTGTCACCTCACTAGTCATCAGTCTTTACTACCTTAATACTTCTTAATTGAATGTAAAGCCTTCAAGTTAGTGTCTTTTTGGTTTTATGTTTGTTGTAATTTAACAAGAATTAAACTGATTTATCTCAATGCAAAGTGAGTATTCAAGGTAAGTCTAGAGTAAAAAGTTGGAGACGGCTATTTGTACTATTAAACTATGCAAGTTAAAAATATAGTCTGGAGATATAAGCAGTTTGTATATTGATTAAAAATATTCACATCTTTAAAAACTTTTGGGTGTGTCTATATCAGGATGGTATTTTACTAGCCTTATTTTTTTTTATTCTAGTTACCGTGTATACTTGAGAGCGATAATATGAAAATTTATGTGTAAATTCTACAGCTCAGTTCGTTAGTCATTTATTTAGAACCTACGTGCAGTGTATTGAATGTCCTGAAACATTTCATTGCTATGATTGTCCATTACCACGAATCACCTAAAGCAGTGAGACTATAGCAAGTGCAGAGGGCATAAAATTCACCGAAGAAGTATCTTCAAACTATGGACCATTATAAACTGTTGTTATTTGGACTTTTTTTGTTTTGGGCTAGGTCAGATAAAACATGGCTGTTAAAATCTGCCCCCTTATTTCTGTTTTTACATGAGTAACATGTAGGAACTCCCTAAGTGTTGTGCTCTGCTGTATTTGATTTTAGGAGACTGGTGGTTTGTTGGCTTCTATGGATTTCCGTTTTAAGTAAACAGGACCGTGGTGCTACTGCTATCAAGAAATTTGTAGCTTAGCTGACACAGTCAGGCTGAAAAATTTAGAACAGCTACATGTAATATATCAAGAATTCTAAGTTTATGTAGTATAAACTGAGGACATCCCATTGGACAGGAATATCAGAGTAAGGAAATATTTTCTCTAATAGGGTTAAATTAGTTGGAAAGATTTTAAAAATTTTGAGTTGGACTTTGAAGAATGTTTTGGAAAGTAAACAGAGAAGAACATTTTAGGTAAAGGGAATTTTTCGCTCTACAGTATGCATATGTCTATGGCTATCCAGAGCAGAGATTATGAGCAGAGGAACAGAGAAGCCAAATTGAAATATTCTGAAGAGCACACCAAGAACAGACTATTTCAGAGACTTGTACTGGGAAAAATGAAAGTGGTGTTTGAGTCTGCGTGCTATGTGCAGAATAGAAATAAAGCAGCCAATTAGATGAGTACTCAATAGTACAGGATTAAGTGATACAGGTGTAGACTATGGTAATTGGAACTGAAGAAATAAAAATCCTTTATTTATGTATTTACTTAATAAACATGAATTAGCTCCTTTTTCTAAATCAGGATTTGTGTTAGGTATTGGGGTGATAGAGATGAATAAAACACTGTTTCTACCCTCAAATAGTTCATGGTGTGGAAGGAGGCCAGGAACAGTGCAATACGGTATGATTATATATTTATGTAGTAGTATTTCTTAATAATCCAATGTGTCATTTCTTTCAGAAAATGGGAACAATTCTCCTTTGCCCAAATATGCAACTTCACCAAAACCTAACAACAGTTACATGTTCAAAAGGGAACCTCCTGAGGGTTGTGAAAGGGTCAAAGTCTTTGAGGAATGCTCGTAAGTATGCTGCCCCCCTCAACTTGTATTACAGTTTTCAGATAAGCTGAAAGAATAGTACAGTGATCACCCATATATTCACTCCCAGATTCTACAGTTGTTAAAATTTTGTCTTCCTTTGCCTGTGTGTAGTGGTGTTTGTTTTTGCTGAACTGTTTGAAAATAAGTTGCAGACATCCCTGAATACATTTTAATATTCATTTCCCAAAAATAACCACAGTACTCCTAACAAGTTGCTGTTGACTCCAATTTATGGTGACCCCATGTGTATCAGAGTAGAGCTGTGCTCTGTAGAGTTTTCACTGGCTGATTTTTCAGAAGTAAATTGCAAGCACTTTTCTTCTGAGACGTCTCTGGGTGGACTTGAACCTCCAGCCTTTCGGTTAGCAGCCAAGTACTTTAACCAGAAATTCCTCAGTATTCTTGCATAACCACAATACCATTATGATACCTAAGAAAATTAACAGTAATGTTTAATATTAACTAATATCTAGTTGATATTCAAATTTCCTCATTTGACCCCAAAGTATCTTTATGGCTATTTTTTTTGAGCCTGTATCCAGTCAAGTTCACACATTGAATTTTGTAGTTTATTCAAGGAGGACCACAGATCTCTCTCCCTTATTTCAAGGATCAAATCTTCTTCAGTTTTTGTCTACTTTTGGTTTCTAGTTTCTTTAAAGATAAAGTATATATATATTTTTTTAATCTGCCAGTTCAGGAACCAGATTACTTTGTACAATAATACTACTTTGATGAAGATAACATAAGAAGCAAAATTTGAGACTAATACTAACTGGTGCCGTTGGTATGTGATCTTCTGAACATATGTGCTTCTGTTAGGTACTAATAATCAGCCACTCCCATTTTAAGCTTGTAATTCACTCAGAAAGTATCCAGCCTTGTGTTTTCAGTGGTTATGTCTTATTGCTTTACAAGTAGTGGCTACAGGATCTGAGATAGGTATGAACCTGAGCAAATTAGGTGATAAACATTATTTGGGATATGATGATAGTACTTAGTCCTGACCCTCAGTATTTGAGATAGGTATGAGCCTGAGCAAACTAGGTGATAAACATTTGGGATATGATGATAGTACTTAATCTGGACCCTCCAGTGTCACTATGGCTGCAAGTCCAAAAGCTCCCCTTCTGGCCTTTTCTGAATGTGAAACCTAAGAGACAATGTGGAGATTGTCCAGCCTTCTCCAATTCACACAATTTGCCTTCTTCCTCTATCGTGAACGTCTCAGAATAATTTAAAATATGGCATCCTTTTGTTCTTCTTATGTGGCTCCTCCTGTCTGTATTTCCTTTAACCTGAATTTTGAATAATCTTGCCATACAAAGAGCATTGTTTTTGAATCCTTTCAACTTCTCTACTAGGAAACACCAGCTGTCAGTCTCCCATCTGCTTATGTGACAGTAATTGAAAACTCTGTTTTAGCAAATGCTGATTTCAGTTTTTTCACTATGTCTATATATAAATTTTCACTGCTGCTGGCTGAGAGTTTTAGCCAGTATTTCTCCAGACTTGTTCCATGAACTCCTTTGCATCATAATCACCTAGGGTATAAGTTAAAACTGCAGATCTCCAGGCCCCATCCCAAGCCTAATGAATCAGTAAATATGGAAGTAGCACGTGGATTCTGCATTTTTAATAATATGATTTTTATACTTAATTTGAAAATGCTGGCTTAGATCTTTCCATGAGTTCTAAAGAAAAATCAGTTCGTCCAAATGGACATTTATTAAGTTGGGTTCTTTGATGTACTCATTGGCAGGTGGGATTTGACTGTTTCCATTGTTAGGTTCTGAGTCATAACGACTCTGTGTGTAACAGAACGAAATGTTGCTTGGTCCTGGTATGTTTGAGCCCAGTGTTGCAGCCACTGTTTGAGTCCGTCTTGTTGAAGGCCTTCCTCTTTTTCACTGACCCTCCACTTTACCAAGTCCAAAGTAAGGAAGAAAAAGTCTCTCCACCTTCACTTCTAATGAACATTCTGGCTGTACTTCTAAGACAGATTTGTTCATTCTTTCGGCAGTTGTGGTATATTAGTATTCTTTGCCAACACCACAATTCAGATGCATCAGTTCTTCTTTGGTCTTCCTTTTTTCATTGTCTAGCTTTCACATTCAACCATTTCAAGAGGTAGCATATGGTCAGGAACCGATGACACTGAAGGAAGAAGTCCAAGCTGCTCAGAAAGCATTGGCGAAAACAAGGCTCCAGGAATTGATGGAATATCAATTGAGATGTTTCAACAAACAGATGCAGCGCTGGAGGTGCTCACTTGTCTATGCCAAGAAATATGGAAGACAGCCTCCTGGGCAACTGACTGGAAGAGATCCATATTTATGCCTATTCCCAAAAAAGGTGATCCAACCGAATGTGGAAATTATAGAACAATATTATTATCGTACGCAAGCAAAATTTTGCTGAAGATCATTCAAAAATGGCTGCAGCAGTATATTGACAGGGAACTGCCAGAAATTCAGGCCACTTTCAGAAGAGGACGTGGAACCAGGGATATCATTGCTGATGTCAGACGGATCCTGGCTGAAAGCAGAGAATACCAGAAGGATGTTTACCTGTGTTTTATTGACTGTGCAAAGGCATTCGACTGTGTGGATCATAACAAATTATGGATAACATTGGGAAGAATGGGAATTCCAGAACACTTAATTGTGCTCATGAGGAACCTTTACATAGATCAAGAGGCAGTTGTTCGGACAGAACAAGGGGATACTGCACGGTTTAAAGTCAGGAAAGGTGTGTGTCAGGGTTGTATTCTTTCACCATACCTATTCAATCTGTATGCTGAGCAAATAACCCGAGAAGCTGGACAATATGAAGAAGAACGGGGCATCAGGATTGGAGGAAGACTAATTAACAAGCTGCATTATGCAAATGACACAACCTTGCTTGCTGAAAGTGAAGAGGACTTGAAGCGCTTACTAATGAAGATCAAAGACCACAGCCTTCAGTACGGATTTCACCGTAACATAAAGAAAACAAAAATCCTCACAACTGGACCGATGAGCAACGTCATGATAAACGGTGGAAAAATTGAAGTTGTCAAGGATTTCATTTTACTTGGATCCACAATCAACAGCCATGGAAGCAGCAGTCAAGAAATCAAAAGACGCATTGCATTGGGTAAATCTGCTGCAAAAGACGTCTTTAAAGTGTTGAAGAGCAAAGATGTCACCCTGAAGACTAAGGTGCGCCTGACCCAAACCATGGTATTTTCAATCGCATCATATGCATGTGAAAGCTGGACAATGAATAAGGAAGACCGAAGAAGAGTTGACACCTTTGAATTGTGGTGTTGGTGAAGAATATTGAATATACCATGGACTGCCAGAAGAAGGAATAAATCTGTCTTGGAAGAAGTACAACCAGAATGCTCCTTAGAAGCAAGGATGGTGAGACTGCGTCTTACATACTTTGGACATGTTGTCAGGAGGTATCAGTCTCTGGAGAAGGACATCATGCTTGGCGAAGTACATGGCAGTGGAAAAGAGGAAGACCCTCCACAGGGTGGATTACTGATACCGTGGCTGCAACCTTGGGCTCAAGCATAACAACGACTGTAAGGATAGCTCAGAACCGGGCAGTGTTTTGTTCTGTTGTCCATAGGGTCGCTATGAGTCAGAACTGACTGGAGGATGGCACCTAACAACAACAACAGCTTTCGCATGCATATGAAGTGATTTAAAAGACCGAGGCTTGGGTCAGGCACTCCTTAGTCATCAGTGACATCTTTGCTGTCTAAGATTTTAAAGAGGCCCTTTGCAGCAGATTTGCCCAATGCAGGAAACCCTGGTGGTGTAGAGGTTAAGTGCTAGGGCTGCTAACCAAGAGGTCAGCAGTTCAAATCCACCAGACGCTCCTTGGAAACTATAGGGCAGTTCAACTCTGTCCTATAGGGTCACTGTGAGTCAGAATCAACTCAATAACAGTGGGTTTGGTTTTTTTTTTTTTTTTTGCCCAGTGCAATGCATTGTTTGATTTCTTGACTGTTGCTTCCACGGACATTGATTTGTGGATCCAAGTAAAATGAAATTCCTGGCAACTTCAATGTTTTCTCTGTTTATTGTGATGTTACTTATTGGTCCAGTTGTGAGGATTTTTGTTTTCTTTATGTTGAGGTGTAATCCATACTGAAGGCTGTAGTCTTTGATCTTCATCAGTAAGTGCTTCAAGTCCTCTTCGCTTTTAGCAAAGAAGGTTGTGTCATCTGTAGGATTTACCTAAGTGCAGAGAAATGGCTGATTGGCTCAAAAAGAAATTGAAATTTTTAGAAATCTCTTTGTTGCTGCTGTTGTTTTAATTTTTTTTATTGTTTTCTTTACAATATATTTTTATTTATACTGGCAGTCTCTGGGTTACTAACGTCTGACTTATGGACAAATCATCCTTAAGACTGGCCTGTCATAAAGCATATTATATTAAAAAGTTTAGTGAAATATATACATTGGTTTGTAGTAATGCATGCACTGCTTTGTGATACTCATGAAGACATAATGTGGTTTAGAAGTGTTTTTTAAGTGTTTTATAAGCATAGAAAGGTAAAAAATATACTATATACTAAGACAAACGTTTGACCAGCTGATGCTAACAACACATGTACATGTTCCCACTTAATCTACAAATTCAACTTAAAAACAGACTTAGGAATGGATCTTGTTCATAACCCGAGGACTGCCTGTGTAAATACACTTGCCAATTCAACATTTCTCAAATGTATAATTTAGTGATATTGTTTATATTAATCATGCTGTGCAACCATCACCGATAATCGTTGTTGAATTTCCCATTAGAAATGACTGAGTGGATTTTGTTTGTAGGTTGATGTCCTGTGATATCTGCTTAGATGATTACATGTGGGAAATTTCTCAGAACTTACTATCTGAGCTATATACTAGTACATTGTTTGTGTCTAAAGGGAGGGAAGAAAGGACAGGTATGTGTGTGTATATTTATTAATGGCTAGTTATAGCAATTGATCAGTGAAAAACAGGGTAAACTCTAACACGTTACATGTTTTATGGCACATTCATCTGTTAATAGAAGGTAAAACATACTCTTCTTTATGTACAAATTTTACTGATATAAAGCTTGCGAAGTGCACAAAAGCCTATTTATTTTTAAACATTTTAATTTAGTTCCAAAAACAAATTAACACCACAGCAAAAAAAAGACAAATAATCCAGTTTTAAAAATGGGCAAAGGAAATGAACAGACACTTCACCAAAGAAGACATTCAGGCAGGATGTTAATAAACATATGAAAAAAATGCTGATGATGATTAGCAATTAGATGCAAATTAAAACTACCATGAGATATCATCTCACCCCAACATTACTGGCACTGATTAAAAAACAAAATAACAAATGTTGGCAAGGAGTGGGGAGATTGGAACTCTTAAACGCTGCTGGTGGGAATGCAGAATGGTACAAGCACTATGAAAAACTGTATGGTGCTTCCTCAAAAAGCTAGAAATAGAAATACCATATGATCCAATAGCTTCCTTGTACAGTCCTTAGAATTTTCTATGTATCGAATCATATCATCTGTGAATAGGGATAGTCTTACTTCTTCCTTACCAATGTGGATGCCCTTTATTTCTTGTCTTATTGCTCTTGCAAGGACTTCCAATACAATGTTGAATAAAAGTGGTGATAAAGGGCATCCTTGTCTGGTTCCCGTTCTCAGGGGGATTGCTTTCAGATTTCTCATTGAGGATAATATTGGCTGTTGGTTTTGTATACGTTTCCTTTGTTACGTTGAGGAATTTCTCTTCTCTTCCTATTTTTCTGAGAGTTTTTGTTCGGAATGAATGTTTGACTTCATCAAATGCTTTTTCTGCTTTGGTTGATATGATCATGTGATTCTTTTTCTTTGTTTTATTTATGTGTTGGATTACATTGATTGATTTTCTAATGTTGGATCAACCTTGCATGCCTGGTATGAATCCCACTTGGTCTTAATGCATTTTTTTTTTTTTTTTTTTGGATATGCTGTAGTTTTCTATTGGCTAGAATTTTGTTGGGAATTTTTGCATTTATATTCATGAAGATATTGGTCTGTAGTTTTCTTTTTTAGTGATGTCTTTGCCTGGCTTTGATATTAGGGTTATGCTGGCTCAATAAAATGGGTTTGGCTTAATAGAATGGGTTTGGTTTTAGGGTTATGCTGGCTTAATAGAATTAGGGTTATGCTGGCTTAGTAGAATAGAATAGTATTCCTTCCTTTTCTGTGTTCTGGAATATTCTGAGTAGAATTGGTGTCAGTTCTTCTCTGAATGTTTGATAAAATACTCTAGTGAAGCCACCTGGACCAGGGCTTTTTTTAAAACACCCCTTTCAATTTCTTCTTTTGTTAAGGGTCTGTTCAAATTTTCTACCTCTATTTGTGTGTGTTTAGGTCAGTGGTGTGTTTCTAGAAATTGGTCCATCTCCTCTAAGGTTTTCATATTTGTTGGAGTACAATTTTTTGTAGGATTCTTTTATGATCCTTTTTATTTCAGCTGGTTTTGTTGTAATGTCACCCATCTCATTTCTTATTTGGGTTTTTTGCATCTTCTCCTGTTTTTCTTTTGTCAGTTTAGCTAGTGGTTTGTTAATTTTATTAATCCTTTCAAAAAACCAGCTTTTCATCTTATTGATTCTATTGTTTTTCCATTCTGTTTCATTTATTTCTGCTCTGATTTTTATTATTTCATTTCTTCTGGCAACAGTGGGCTTCTTTTGCTGCTCTCTTCCTAATCAAGTTGTAGGGTTACTGTTTTGATTTTTGGCCTTTTTTCCTTTTTGATGGACGTTTCTCACTCTAAATTGACTTCTGAGCACTGCTTTTGCTCTGTCCCAAAGGTTTTGGTATGTTGTGCTTCTGTTCTCATTTGATTCTAGGAATTTTTAAATTTCATCTTGGATTTATTTTTTTACCCAATAATTTTAAGCAGGGTGTTACTTAGTTTCCATTTATTAGATTTTTTTTTTTTCTTGCTCTCCCTGTTACTGATTTCTGCTTTCTTAGTGTTGTGGTCAGAGAAGATGCTTTGTAGTATTTCTGTGTTTTTGAATTTGTTGATGCTTGCTTTAGCCTAAAATGTGGTCTATTCTGGAGAATGATCCATGAACATTGGAGGAGAATGTGTACTTTGCTGCTACTAGGTGATATGTTCTGTATATGCCTATGAGGTCAGATTGGTTGATTGTGGTGTTCAGAGCTTCTGTGTCTTTGTTGAGTTTCTAACTCTTCTGTCCTTCACTGAAAGTTGTGTGTTAAAATCTCCTGGTATTGTAGAAGTGTCTGTTTCTCTTTTCAGTGATGTTAGTTTGTTATATATATTTTGGAGCTCTGTTATTGGGTGTGTATATATTTATTAGGTTATGACCTCTTGGTGGATTGGCACTTTAATCACTACATAATGTCCTTCTTGTCTTTTATAGTGGATTTTGCTTTAAAGTGTATTTTATCAGAGATTAACATTGCCACTCCTGCTCTTTTTGGTCATTACTTGCTTGATAAATCTTTTCCTGTCCTTTAAGTTTTAGTTTATTTATATCTTTGTGTCTAAGGTGTGTCTCTGCAAACAACATATTTATGGGTCGTTTTTTTTTTTTTTTTAATTCATTCTGCCACTCTCCGTCTCTTTACTGGTGCATTTAGGCCATTTACATTCAGTGTGATTATCAATAGGTATGAGTTTATTGCTGTCATTTTCTTAAAATTTTTTATGTGGTGTTTACTGTTTTTTCGTTCCACTTAGTTTTCTTTGCTGTTTTTTTATCGTGGTTTGTCTTCTCATTTGCTTTGTTGCTTTTGGTTTTGTGTGTGCTGAATCTTTATAATTTTCTTCTTTCGTGTTTTGATGAGTAGGTTTGTTGACTTTCTTTGTGGTTACCCTGGAATTTGCCTTTATCTTCCTAAGTTTAAAGGAGTAATTTATTTCTTTATATCGCCTTGACTTCCTCTCCATATGAAAGTTCTAAACCTATTCCCTTTATTCCCCCTCTATGTTTTGAAGTGGTCATCAGTTACAGATGAATGTCTCTGGTTCACTGTTGTGCATCTTTTAGCTTTATTTTATTTTTGAGACTTCTTTATCTTGGTTGATATCTATCTGATGCTGTCATGTGTTTTAATTTCAAGTTTTGTCTGGTGTGTTGTTAGTTTTCTGTCTGAAGGACTTCCTATAATATTTCTTATAAAGTTGGTCAGGTTTTTACAAATTCTTTTAATTCTGTCTATCTGGAAATGTCCTAATTTCACCATCATATTTGAGGGATAATTTTGCTGGATATGTAATTCTTGATTGGCGGTTTTTTTCTTTCAAGCTTTTATATATATATTATCCCATTGCTTTCTTGCATGCACAGTTCCTGCCAAGTAATCAGAACTTGATCTTATCAGTGCCCCTTTGTAAGTGATCTTTTGCTTTTCCTGAGCTGCTTTCAGCATTCTTTCTTTGTCTTTGATTTTGGAAAATTTGATTATCACATGTCTTGGTGTTCTTCTATTGGGACCTATCCTGTATGGGGTTCATTGTGCTTCTTGAATGGTTATCTTCTCATCTTTCATGATATTAGGGAAGTGTTCTGTCAAAATATCTTCCACAATTCTCTCAGCTTTTTGTTGACTCCTTCCCTTCTGGGATTCCATCATGCTTAAGTTATTCTTCTTGATGGTGTCCCACATAAGTCTTAGGCTTTCTTCACTCTTTTTTTTATTGCTTCCTGAACAGATTAGTGTCAAGGAGTTGGTCTTCTATTCCACTGATCCAGTCTTCCATTCTTTAAATTCTACTCGTATGATTTTCTTTTGAGTTGTCAATTTCTGCCATTTTACTGTTAAGCTTCTGGATTTCTAGTTGCTACTTCTGTATTGTTTTCAATTGTATATTTTGTCATTTTGTCCTTGAATTGTTTTCCTGAATTTTTCTACTGTTTTGTCTGTGTTCTCCGTAGTTTTGTATACATTTTCCTTGATTCCTTTGAGGACCCTATACATAAGCCTTTTGAATTGCTTATCAGGAAGCTTCATTACTTTTTCTTCCTCAGGGAGAATTTCTAGTTATTTATTATGGTTACTTGCTGGTGCCATCTTGCCCTCCTCTTTAGGTAGTTTACTATTGTCTGTTGTTTCCAAGACATTAAGGGATTATTGTATTTATTTTTCATTTTTGTAATTGTTTGAAGGGTCCTTGTTTTGGTGATTCCTGTAGGTGTGGCTGGAGTGGTGCTCTGGTCACTGGACTGGCTGTGCTGGAGCCCTCCATACCTGTCTTTGGGCAGGTGGAGTGGTGAGTAGGTTTGGGCATTTGAGTCTCGGTTTACTACTCTTGCTGGGCAGCTGAGGGTGGGTTGGTTTGGCTTTGGCCTCCATCTCTTTTCATTTTGGTGGTTCAGGAGCTGTGAATGATGCTCTCCGTGTAGATGGAGTAACTGGTGTGGTGGGCAAATGGGGGCGTGCTCCTTTCCTCTCACTGGTTGTGAGGGGGTTATGGGTGGTAGATGAGGGGCAGCGGCGGGGGGACATTCACACAGTCGCTTTACCTCCACCTCCTCCTGGGCAGGGGGAGGGAGGAAGGAACGGCAGGCAGATATTCACTCCATCTCGCTGCAAATGTCCATGATGGGAGGAGGGAGGAAGGTGTGATGGTGGGTATGTGCACTCACTCTTCTTCCACCCTAGCTAGGCAAGGGGAGGGAAGAAAGGGCTTCAGTGCGTATAATCGTAGCTCCTCTGCCCCTTGCTAGGTGGGATAAAGGTTGGATTCGATGCTGGCGGATCCGCACATGGTGACGTCACCACCCATCAGGCAAGGGGAGGAAGGAAGGGGCTGTAGGGGTTGCACGCATAATCACATTTTCTCTACCCCTCACTAAGGGGGTTAAGGTGTGGAGTTGCTGCTAGCAAATGCGCCTCATGTCAGGTGGGGGGAGGGAGGAAGGGACTGCAGGGGCAGAGAGATGTGTGCACAGTCAAGGCTCTTCGGCCCCTAGCTGGGTGAATTAAGGGATAGAGTCACGTCTGAGAGGTGTGCGCATCGGGCAAGGATAGGGAGGAAGGAGCTGCTGGGGGATGTGCACGCACTTGTGTTTCCTCTGCTCTTCCCTGGGCAGGGTTAAGGGAGAGAGTTGCCCCTGGCAAATGCAAGCACAGTGATGCCGTCTTGTGTCATTTGGTAGGGGCAGAGGAAGGGAGGGGCTGCAGTGCAATGTGTGCACAGTCATAGTTCCTCTGCCCCTCGCTGGGCAGGCTGAGTCATGCCTGGTGGTTGCACTCACAGAAGTGCCACCTTGCGCCAGATGTGGGGAAGGAGAAGGGAGGAGTTGGCAAACTCTCTCGCTGTTCCACTGCTGGTGTCCTCCACCAGGCCCTTGGGGGGAGTAGGTGGCAGTCAGTCACACACAGGGATCCGCCTAGTCTATTGCTCATCGAGAGGGCAAGGGGGAGTAGTGGGTATGGTTGAGAAGAGGATAGGCTAGTGTCATGGTTCCCCAGTCAGGCAAAGCAGTTGGGGTATGGAGCCCTCTGCTGCCTCTGATGAGGAGGATGGGATGTGAGGGAGTGTGCGTTCCTCCTGCTAAGATACGTGGGAGCCAGGGTACCTGTGTCTGCTGCAGCCAGCGAGCAGAACCTTTCCTTTCTCAAGTGCAAGGAGGGGATGCCCCTGAGGGACCGGTTGAGTGGGAGAGCTTCTGCCAACACTCAGTGAGTCTACCACCTCATGCGTGCACTCAGCATCTGAGGACAAGGGCCACTGCTCCTGAGTATTTCCAGTTCAGGATTTGGTACCCTCCCTGTCTTTGCTTCTTTCTGTGTGTGCGTCCATAGAGGTTCTTTATCCCTTTTGGGAAAGTCGTGAAGTTGCCATGCTGTTTTCTTCATCCAGGGTCGCTGCTGGCTTTGTCCTAACTTAGCCATGGCGGGCCTGGATACTGGCTGACCCCTGCCATTCCATTTTACTCCTTTTTCTCTGCTTTCCTTACTCCTTTCAATCGGTATTCGGTTCAGTCCTTAGACTTCCTTTTTCATGTTCAGGTTTCCTGAATTGTTATCTGCTTCTGTTTTACTCAGTTTTTTTGATCTTTGGTGTGCAAGGCGGGAGAGGGGACAGGGAGACTCTGTGGTGTGTGTGACTAAGCTGCCATCTTCGCTCTGCCCCCTGTTCTTAACCTTTTTGTGCTGTGAACCCCTTTGTCTCGTGAAACTTATGGATTCCTTCTCAGAATAATGTTTTGAAATGCATCAAATAAAATATATAGAATTACAAAGGAGACAAATTGTACTGAAACATACTCTGTCCCCAGCTGTTCCCTCCTCCTAAGAACTACAAATTTAGTCCATTTCCCATGTGTAGATTAGGAGCTTGAGGGCAGGGCTCATACTTGATCTTTGTGCTCTCAGAATCTAGTGCAAACTTGGCTTACTTAGATTTTTATTGAATGGAATTGTTATAGGGAGAGCTAAGAACTGTACTTTGATCTTATGATCATAGGATCTTTTCCACCTGAGTCTTGATTTACTTAGGTTCTCCCACAAGCCTTGGAAAAAACCATGATAGTAGAACATATTTTTATCTCTAAAGTTTTGCCTTAGGAAGTTCATTATTCATATTGGCAATCTTAGATCTACATTGGAAAGCAGTTGGCGGTATCCAGAGCCACCAGTAGGGCACTGGAGCTCACCAGGGAACTGGAAGCAGCAACGGTGAATACTTCCCTTCTAGCATTCCAGCATATGTGTTTTGAGTCATATGTCTAATACAACGTTGGTCCTTGGAAGTTGAAGCTTGTCTTAGTTATCCAGTGCAGCCATAACAGAAATACCACAAGTGGATGGCTTTAGCAAAGAGAAATTTATTTTCTCACAGCCTAGTAGGTTACAAGTCCAAATTCAGGGCGTCGGCTCAAGGGGAAGGCTTTCTGTCCCTGTCGGCTCTGGAAGAAAGTCTTTGCCCTCAATCTTTCCATGGTCGAGGAGCTTCTAAGGTGCAGGAACCCTGGGCCCAAAGGATGTGCTCTGCTCCTGGTGCTGCTTTTTTGGTGGTATGAGTTTTCCAACTCCCTGCTTGCTTCCTTTTCCAGTTATCTCTTGAGAGATACAAGGTGGTGCAGGCCACACCCAGGGAAACTCCCTTTACCTTGGATCAGGGAGGTGACCTGAGTAAGGTGGTATTACAATCCCACCCTAATCTTTCAACCTAAGTTTACAGTCACAAAATGGAGGACAATCACACAGTACTGGGAATCATGGCCTAACCAAGTTGATGTATTTTTTGGGGGACACAATTCAACCCATGACATTCCACCCTTTGGACCCCCAAAAATCACATTCTTGTAACATGCAAAACATATTCACCCTGTCATATCATAGCAAAAGTCTTAACTCCCAAGTCCAAAATCCAAAAATTGCTCTTCGTCTGTGAAATCTAGAATACAAGTTATCTGCTTCCAAGGGTGCAGTGGCAGAACAGGCACAAGCTAGAGATTTCCTTAACAGATGGACAAAATTGGAGGAAAAGAAGGCATAACAGGCACCAAGCAAGTCAGCAGAACACATTACATTAGCCCTCAAAGCTTTGAAAATACTCCCCTGTTCTCTGAGAGTGTTTACACAGTGTCCCTGCCCTCGGACTCTAGGTATTGGCCACGCTCTCCAGGTTCTCAGCAGAGGCCCCTTGGCTCTAGGCCTCAACTCTGCCTTCCAGTCCCACTGGTACGGCAACTCTGCTCCCTCAGCTTTAGGCACACCATTCTCCTCAACCATCTGAGTGGCAGTTCCACCCTTAGAAACACCAGAGGCCATGGCTCCACCCTTTGAAACCCCTGAGGTCATGGCCATACCTTTTGAGACTGAGGCAGCTCAGCTTCTTGTGTTCCTTGTCTCTTTAGCTTCTGCTTCATGTTTTTTTTGGCATCTCAGCTTCTAGGGCCTCACACCCGCATCTGCTCTGCTGGGTCAAGTGTTCTAAAGCTCTGTAGCTGTACCAGTAAGTGCCTGGAGGCACCCCACTCCGCCAGGAAGCCTGCTGTGCACAGGCACTCAGCTCTCTCGCTCTGTGGGTCGGCTCCAGTGCTGTCTGGTGCTGGTCTCCTGGTTTTGCTGCTGTCGGTTCTCTGCCGCTGCAGGTTCTCTGCTGCACTGGGTCCTCTGCCACTGTCGCAGCTCTCCCCATTCACAGTTTCAAAACCACTTCCATGTTTTAGGTATCTGTTAGAGCAGCATGCCACTCTCTCGGTACCAAGTTCTGTCTTAGTCATCAAAGTTTTTAATAGCCCAAGTTTTGCCTTCCATTTATGTATCTCTGAGTTAACTGTTGTAAAAATAAATAAAAATACTTATTTCCAGTGTTGAGTGACCTAAAAGTGTTGTTTTGTCTATTCTGTGTCTAGGCCAAAACAACTTCATGAAATTCCAGCTTTTTACTGTCCTGACAAGAACAAGGTGAATTTTATTCCTAAAAGTGGCTCAGCTTTCTGCCTCGTCAGCATCCTCAAGCCACTCCTTCCCACACCAGATCTTACCCTCAAGGGCTCGGGCCACAGCCTGACAGTCACCACTGGCATGACAACCACTCTGCTGCAGCCTATTGCTGTGGCCTCCGTGTCTACAAACACAGAGCAAGACCGAGTCTCTCGAGGAACGAGTACCGTCATGCCGTCATCCTCTCTACTTCCACCACCAGAACCCATCGAGGAAGCTGAAGGTTAAGTCCCGGCACTGTGTGGCCATTGTTCTGGGAAACTGAGAACCTCCTCAGATCACTTGACTCTGACGGCATCATGCGCTCCCAGTTGGCAGTGATGTGCTCCAGCTTTCCACAGCAACATGTGACAGTGAGGCTTCTAGAAGGAAGCAGCCTCTCTGATGGCTCTGCCCTGCTCATGAAGGCCAACCCTCAGTTCTTAGCCTGCTTTTTCCTAAAGCACGGATTGAAACAAGAAAGGTCTCATTCTTTACTTTTGGAGGGCTGATATCTCATTGCTTTTGTTCTCAAATTAGACTTAAAAAAACAACTGATCCCTGCAAACATGAATCCTGAAGGGAGACGTGAACGATGCTGCAAGAACCATCTTTTATATGAAAACGACTATTTTATAATTCCAATGTTACATTTTCTGAAACAGGATGTTCAAAAGATTCTTTGGTGGCCTCTGTTTCTTGTTTCCCTTTCTAGATGTGTGCTTTTCTCAGCTGTTCTCAGCTTTGGGACCAAAGGGATTAATTGTTGACATTTTTCCAACAGTCTTAAACTCATGACTATGTTCTCCTCCTCCCAAACCAGAATTGATAGGTAAATGCATTGGACAAATATATATGAAAAGAGATAAAAAGCAATATTAGTACATTATGTGATTTATGTTTTTTTGATGTCAGAAGTTTGTGCTTTGGGTGAAATGTTTGTAAAACTGATGTTTTCTTCACTACTCCTGTACACATTTCACGATGTGGTCAGAAAAATTATAGTCCAGAGACAAGTGCTTTAATATGTTCTCACCCATCATTGGAACTTGGTTTTAAAGTCAGTGAACCGAAAGGAAATTACCCAGCGTTGATTGCCAGCTAGGAGTAAGGAGTCCCTTTCCTATTCTGCGAAATGTGTATCACATGATCTTTCTCCTTTACCGCAGATCTCATTCTGCCTTTAACCATCACTGTATCATAGCCCCAGGAGATCCTGAAATGGCTGTGCATGGATTCCCTCCTTTGCTTTTGTGATGTTGTTGTCTTGTGGATTTGGTCAGGGTTAGTAGTTTGCCAGGAGTGTAATCCATTGAATAGCAATCCGTAGCCGCAGAATCTTGTGACTGACATTTTCTTTATGGTGGTTGGCACTGAGATTTGTTGCCTACAGATTTTGCTAGCTTCCTCCGCAGCATTCCACACAGTGGGGAAAACAGATAAGGATAACTTTGGAGCATAAACAACAGGCACCTCTGAAAAATTCATGCAGTTTTGGATTTGGGTTCATCCTAATACACATCACTGCCAGTATCACAGGATAACAGATAATTTCATTTCTGGGTATGTGGTAGTGACGTTAAGGAGCTGCTCTTTTTTTCAAAAAATGAGTTTCAGCAAACAGTGCTGATAAAAAGCATCCTTCTGAGATTTTTATGTACTATCTTATGATGCAATAATTTAATTTTCCTATACATATTGTAGGCAGAATAAAATCTTAAATACTTATAAAAGGAGTTCTGCTTTGACAGTCAGTACATCACTTTGTCGAGACGTAGCTCATTGAGAGAACCTAGTGGTAGCAATAAATCTTCTGAAAGGACTACCTTATACTCATTGCACCTTTAAAGCAGTTAAGTATTTTAAAAGGTGCCCTGTAAGTTTAAAATGGCGCCATATTTAGGTAAGTCAGATAAATCCAGACGTTCGTAAGTCTGTCTGTCAGGTTTTAGTTTGTAAGTCGGGTGATTTTTGCTACCTTTTCCATCCAAAGCTGATTTACTTGGGACTTTACATTATGGCTTCTAAAGCGGTAAAAGCTCAGTTATTTGGGGGCTGAATTTTCTGGCTGGTGGTTTTTTGAGAACTTTATTTCTCTACCTTCTCTGTTATTATGCCTCTTGATTATGCCATTTCACCACTGAGCATCCATCCACTCCATCAGAGGTGCAGAAGGAAAGGTAAACTGAACGGTGGAGGAGGAAGTTAAAAACAAGGTTAAAAAAAACCCCAAAACTTCCGTTTTAGGATTACCTGAAGTGGGTTAAATCTCTGCTCTTTTCTTTGCCTTACACTTTTCTTCTTCTGTCTCCTTCCCTACACGTCACAATGGTATCTTACACCTAGAATGCCACTTTGTAAACAGTTTTTCCCTTTTACTCTGTTGTGCGCGTTTGTCTCATTCACACCCTTCTGTGGAGTTACCATGTATCTTTAAAGTAATTTAAAGTTGTAATGGAAGAAAAGTTTAAGATTCATTATTTACATAGTCTTAAAAACAGAACTTCTAGCTTAATATTTGGTTCTAAGGAGAATGTGAACTTGCAAGTAAATGAATTGTATGACAAACCAAACGGATCCCTCAGGTTTGGGAGAAAGAGAGCCTGAGATTTGAAAAAGAAAGGTACAAGGTACAAACAACCCTAACCGCCAGTGCCAAAGGGCTAATTTTTAAGCATATAAGCTTTATTGCAGTCTTAGAAAAATATTAACTGTAGGTCCATTCAGCTGTTTTATTTAACCCCTAGTTCACAGGTGTCTATTCTCAGTAGAATGTATAATACTGTTTTCTATAGTTACATTCCTTAGTTCTCATGTTATTCTATAGAAAACTGTATAGAAGGTAAAAAATGAGAATAGCTTCAACGGGATTATAATTTCAAATTTTTTGAAATTTAAATAAATTTACTTCCATTACAGTAAAAGAGATGGGTGGCATCTATCTTTTAGCAAAAGAAGCTTTATTCTCTGGTTATTATTCACTTTGTCAATCTTAGTTACTTTCTACCTTAGACAAGTTCTTCCTTTTGATGATAAAACTTATATAAGTTTACTATTTCTGATCATGACTAAGTCTTTAACTGGTCATGGCTTTTGTGAGCAATTATGTTTTTAAAATAACCCATTTTACCTCTCTGGTTAATATGGTGAGCGTGGTTGCCAAAATTATTTTTGACCTGGATTCTTCATTTTGTTTAAAGCGTATCTTATATTTATGACCACAAGTCAGATCAGCCTTTTAGAAGGTGCTATTGCTAACTGTGGAATAACTGGCAACACGAAAGGCCTTTAAAAAAAAAAAAAATTTTTTTTTTTTTAATGGTTGGTGTTTACTGGAAGACGGTATTAAAAAAAAAAAAAGGCAGAATTTAAAACCGTCTGTATGGCCAGGATTAGGACTAGGTTGTCAAGATTTTATTTCTTTTGTTAAAAGAAATAAAAATTGCCACTACTGAATTTACTTTCCTAGACTCGGCGGCAGTGGGGGCGGGGGGGAGGGAGTGGGGTGGAGATTCTAAACTTAAGATTCATTCCTTAAAGTTTGGGATTTTGATGTCTCAAAACAGGACCGATGAAAGTGCTGAATTTGCAAAATAAAGCTAAGAATATTTAACTCCGCACTTTAAGGTTTAAGTTTTTACTCTGCCTAAATTAATGATAAGCAGAGCAGCCCTGAACAATATTTTGTTTATACAATCCTGTTGAAGAATATAATTTATGTTTTTTTTAAACTCTTCATCTTTCATCTCTTGAAGCTCTGTAAATCTTTTTAAAAAGCAATTTAAAAAAAAATGTTTTTCTAACAAAATTCTCCCCCCCAAAACAGCATTTCCAGTGATGATAAATATTATTACTATGTACTTATGTATTCCCTGTACCTGGACACTTGTTGCTGCCTCACAAGAAAATAGAACTTTTAAAAATAAAGTGTCTGTTCTTGAGGCTTTTTTGTGTGTACTTTTATGAATATTGCCTCAAAAATTCAAATATTTCTTTTCAGACATTTTGTAACCTGAAATAACTTTTATAAATAGTATGTCTCTTTCACAAATTGATATAAAAATGAGTTTTGTTAAGTAACAGGATATATAATACTGGCAGTTGTTACTACTTTTTTGCTACTTCCTTAATTGCTCTAGTACTGAAAGTACTTGGTCTTGGTGGCAAACATTAAAGTATAAGCAAACACACTGGAAGACATACATGTTTTTAAGTAATTCAGCACCTCACAGTTTGTTAGAGGTGACTTAACTGGCGTAGTCACTTACGTTCATTCTGAAGTGTATAAGGTTTGTTTTGTGTTAGTAATTCATTCTCACTAAAGCAGCCGTGTTCCTCCTCTGTGGCAATGGTTTATCTATGCAAGACAGTTAAGCCTGAGGGGTTTGGTCTGTATCCACATGATGGAGGAGCTGTTCAGATATGCCCCTAATGAAGACTACACTGTAATCACTTAGAAAGCAAGGACACATTTTAAGTGAAGTAAAAAGTCACCACAGCTGTCAGTCGTAAAAAGTGGTCACTAGATTACTTTATTAAAATTATTTCTGGGAGGACAAATTAACCAGAGTTTAGGGATAACTAACTTTTTTAATACAGTTACATTATAAATTTATTTTTACAAATTTAAGTTTATAGTTTAACAACATCAAATGCAAAGAGAAACTCTCAAATTGGCACATAAAAACTTCTCCCTTTTTTTCCCTCAGTCTTTCCCCACCATCATTACAGAGGTGAGAAGTGTAATCCCTTAATTTCTGTATCTCAAATTGAGTGTTTTTATTCCCCCATTTTTTTTGGCGGGGGGCGGGGGGCTTTGGTTCAAAAGTATTAACTTTACAAAAAAAGTTTTAAAGCCTATAATGGCCCTTATCCTTTGCTTGCTTTTTAGTGGCTGTGTCTGAAATACAGTATCCTCTTCGTGGCAGGATATATAGCAATTCCAGGGTTTTTTTTCCCCCTTGCTAAGGTTTGGTGTGCTTTTTAAATATGTGTATATATATTAGCCTCTACTAGAACACGGTTGGAAACCCTGGTGGTGTAGTGGTTAAGTGCTACCGCTGCTAACCAAAAGGTCAGCAATTCGAATCCGCTAGGCGCTCCTTGAAAACTCTATGGGGGCAGTTCTACTCTGGCCTGTAGGGTCGCTATGAGTTGGAATCAACTCGACGGCAGTGGGTTTGGTTTTTTTTTTTTTGGTTTAGAACATGGTATGATAGTACAAATAGCCTTCATACTCTTTGGCTTAGTGTTTTTCAAACTGCAAGTTTGGGTCTTGAAATGAGTTAAATGATTCCAACCAGCCTTTTTTTAGAAAATGACGCAATAGGGAACATTAGAATATATCCACACATGAAAATATTTTTTGTGTCTAAAACTTTTGTTAGATACAGATACACGTATATACGTTGTCATATAAAAATGGGTTGCAATCTAAATGATTTGAAAAGGGTCGCTCTAGATAGAGCCCCTGTGTATCTATCTTTGGGTTGATCTGGTATCCTAATGCAGAGGTGAAACGAGGTTTTAAGACATCCTTTCTACTTCCCTTTTAATAAGTATCTCCAAATTGCTGATATAAAAAATAAAATACTTGTCTTTTCAGCAAAATATGCATCTTCCTCAAACAGAATTTATCTCCATAGTCTATAACTATTTGATTTTACACACAAGTATGGATTAGTTCTACTGAATCGTTGTTGTCATTTTACTATTTTATTTTGTTTTAGGTGAAAGTTTTCATAGTAAATTAGGTTCCCATTTAACAATTTTTATACAAATTGTTCCGTACCATTTTTTCACAATGTGTCAGCTTTCTCATTTCTGTTTTCTTTCCATTGATCTAGCTTTCCTGCCTCTCATTGTCTTCTCATCTTTGCATTTGGGTAAACGTTGACTGCTTGGTCTCATATAGTTGATTGTTTAAGGGAGCACATTACTCATGGGTGGAATTATTTAGAATCATGTTTTATAGAAGACTGTCATGGACACTCTGATGGTTAAAAAACAGGAGTATAACTGTTTGTCTCAGTCCTATGTCTTTAGAGGTTATTTTTGAGATCACTGGGATGATTCAGAGGAGATGCAGAAAGCCCTGGAGTTAGGGCCACAATTTAGGTACGAGTTCTGGCTTTGCTACTTAATGGTCATGGGCTCTTGCAAGAAAGTCACCTTTTTGAACCTCAATTTTCTTATTTATGAGATGAAGGAAATACTGATAATGCTGTCAGTTAAATGGGCTAGTGAATATGAAAATAGCTTCTAAAACTGTAAGCAAACTATCATTACCACCTTCTTTATATTTTCTTAGGTAAGCCAAGAGTTTTTCGTTATGGAGCGTGGTCCTGTAAAATTCATTTTAGCTTGTGAAGTATCATATAGCCAAGGATGTTGAGCTAAAATTATAATTAGGTAACACACTTGATAACTTACCAAATGCCAGGCACTTGCTCCTCTCTACCATAATCCTTACAATAACCCTATTCAGGCAGGTACTGCTAGTTTTACTATCTTACAGATAATAAAACTTTTAACTTATCCATGGCCATACAACTGGGAAATGGCAAAGTCTGGATTTGAACCAAGTCTGACTCTAGAACTCAAATTTAACCACTAAGTTTCTCCTGTACAAGTGACACTGATAAAATGTGTATGTTTAGTATCACAGATTATTTGCCATTGGGACACTGCCTTGTTCTGTTGTGGTCCTCTTCATTGTGTACAAATGCCAGCAAGCATAAGCTGGTTAGACACCAGTTCCTGACCAAGAAAGTGACACAAACCCTCAAGCTCTCGTTTTTAATGTTGCTATAACCTGTTAACCCGTTGTCGTTGATGCCAACTCATAGTGACCCTATAGGACAGAGTAGAACTACCCCATAGGGTTTCTAAACAGCAGCTGGTAAATTCAAACTGCCGACCTTTTGGTTAGAAGCCGAGCTCTTAACCACTTTGCCACTAGGGCTCCAATGTTGCTATAGCTACAGAAATTCAGGAGAAGTATATTTCTTGAGGAGCACAACTTTTATGTAGAAACTGACTTCAGTCACGTTTTTGGCGGGTTTTTTTTTTTAACTTGAATTTTTGAGAAAAAGGCTTAGAAAGGTTATGTTTTAATCTTTATAATTTGGAAGGCCCATTTCAGAGAGAGAATACAATAAAATGAAATCACCTAGATCACAGTTTAATTCATGTGTGTGCCCAAAGACACTATAAAGAATAACAGAGAATGTGCAGTGTTAACAGTAGTTATTCCTGGATGGTAGGGCTGTGGTTTGTCTAGTTTTGGGGATTTTTCACACTTATAAATGAGAGGCTATTACTTTGAAATGGCAAAGAGGAAACAACTTTTTTAAGGTAAAAGACCTGCATTTCAAAAATCTTACCTATTAACGCTAAGCAGGCCTTTATCTTCCTTTTGTATTCATTCTTTGGCTCTTGGTTTATTTGCACCACTGTGTGAGGAACCATGTCTTGACACTAAATGCCAAGGACAGTTTTTATTGAACTCTTCAGTCTTCTTTTAAATGGTACATAAAAGATGTACAAAGATATTTTATATTGGATTTTTGGATGTGACCCATCTTGACAAACCAAGATTTTCTATCCTGTTTCTCAAGTTTTTTTTTTTTTTGCTATATTTAAACACTTTACTGTTGTTTTAAATGAATTACTTTCATTACTGCTGAATTCTAAAGTTTGTGTTTGTTTCCTAGTTTAATTTCTGCATCCCGAGATCCTGGGGCTGCTTCATTGCTCAAGGTGAAGGAATGCAGGGCCCTACCAACTCTATGAAAGATAGAAATAACTGGAAACAATTCTGGCTTTCTTTTTATTTCTTCTTTTAATAACGGGTTAAAAACTATGGTTTATATTTCATTGGTTATTGCTTCTAATGGCTCAAAATTTCGATATTTGATAGTTTGCATTTTGTTACTATTTACACAAAGAACACACATTCTGTTATTTCCCATACTTTACATAGTCCCCTTCTACATATGGCAAATTAAAAAAGATTAATCAGTCTTACAAGGATATTAACTGCCCAGTTTTATTTACTTTCTGAGGTATCAATTCAGTCTACTTTTCTACTATGGTCATTAGGTAAAACCTAAGTTTCTGATTAGGGAAAACAAACAATAAATGGATTTGTATCGACCACTTTAGGAAATAGACCATTTTATGCAATCTTGTAAACTTTATTAAAAGAAGTTCAAAAAAACAGCACAAACTTCCTTTGTTTTAATGCTGTAAGACCTCTACATTTCTAGAGAGTCGAAAGGTAGTTATGTAAAATAAATATCCACAGTTGAAATACACCTTTTCAATGTGCAAATACTGAAACTTGTTTTGTTGAAATACAATTTGTTTCTAATCATATCAGAGCTATGTTCTACAATTAATGAAACATCTCAAAAATAGAAAGTTAGTTACACTGATCTGATCGTAACATATGCCCTGGTATTTCTGCCTTTCCTATAAAGTGGTTGTAGAAACAGTAGGCAAATTAGAGCTCTTCTGGGATTTTTTATCTGATACAAAAAAAAAAAAAAGATAGGTGTCAAATGCCCCCCCACCCTTTTAGTATAAAAAGTGTCATTTTTTTTTTTTTTTTTTTTGAGAGGTGTTCTCAGTCTACCTTTGGTTAAGGTTAATTTACTTTTTATTGAATGGATGATAGAGACTGAGACAAATAGCAACCAGCCTACCTTTCTGTTACACACTTATCCTGTCCTTCCTACCTCCCTTTACTGAATATGTGGTTGGTTTCCTATATCAGCAATCTAGGTTTAACATAACAAAATTTATATTTTTGACCTCTAGTGACTGAACTTCAAATAACTAATCTTGAGAAAATATGGTTGCCTTCATTCTAATACAATATGCTTTTCAAAAGTTGAGCTGTTAGGCTTGTTAAAGTTGTAACAGGACTTGCTTAGGCAATTAATGTTGCTTCGGGCGAAATGGGCAACTACCTAGTCTGTGCTGAAAGAGAAAGTGTTATAGAAACTAAGACTAATAATAAAAATCTCTCGTATGCTTCTATTTTTTGAGAACCTTTGCTCTTAGAAAATTGAGGATGTTACCCCTTCACATTCATGGTCTGGAATTTACAACTACTGATTTTCCTACTCATTGTCGTATCTTCATTTAAACATCAGGGATTGCTTTGCATGTATGTGAGGGATATACAGATACCTTTGAACTATTGCATTCATAAGGCTACCGCTGCAAACAAAAAGTAGCGCGAAGTCAGCATTCTGAGGTACTCATTGGGAGGTGAGAGCACCAGAATCACTATGGGCACAGAGTTTAGATTGATTTACATTTGTAAACTTGGTGATTGAATCCTGACAGTATTGCATTCCGGGAAATTTCACTGAATAAAAAGGGAGAGTTAAAATATGCTTCTGAAGCAATAACACCTTATTAATACTGAGTAAAGAAACAGGAATAAGCACATGAAAAGACGTTGAAGAAGGACTCTTATTGACCTTTGCCAGAGTCTGTGTTCCTGACCCTCAGATAATGTCTTTCCAGCCTGTGCAGTACTTGGTGCCTGTAGTGGTTTTCTAGAGAGCTTGCAGGCAGTTAAGATCCTAGTAGTCTGGACTGCTTGGGATGGGAAGTGGACTGCATTTTACCTACTCTGGTCCATTCCTAAAAAAGTTTTTTTTTTATATACAATGATTCAGACATTAGAAACAGTTATCCGCTAAACAAGCCTATTTAGAACAAGGAACATGTGGAAACTACAGTGAACAACTTAGTTTTCTTATGAAGATTTAGTAGATTGTGTGACAAAAAATAAGAAACCTGGAAAACTGCCTCAAAAATAAAGGGGTGGGGCAAGAAAAAAGAACAGGAAATTGAGTGATAGATGCGTGTAAACAGTGGCTATGTTTTCTTCAGCTTACACAAACTTCGATTAGTTTTCCCCCAATACATGGATTCTAAACCCTCTAGTGATGAAAGTTTTTGCTTAGTAATCATATGGAGCTGCAGATGATGTCACCTCTGCACAGAAAGGCTCAGCGGAAAAAGACACTGCTATTGACCATGAAGAGTTTTCTGTATTTCTGCCAGAAGGTATTTTGGGTTACATCATGTCAAGAAAAATAGGATTAAGTACACACATAGTAATAATGTGCTCTAAACTTTTTCCCTCATTCAAGTAGCAGTTTCTAGGTACTTTCAGGAATACTATTGCTAGTTGCTTAGAGAATGTTCTCCCCTCATTTTCTTTTCTGGAAGAATATGAATGATGCATACTACTATAGCACTGTGTGTAAAACTAGGCCTGAAGACACCTACTTATACAATGTCTTGAATATCAGTGGACATTTTTATGGATTATGAGATGAAAAGAGATTTTTTTCCATTCCTTTGGAGAATGGGCTTAGTAAATTAACCAACTTCAATATTGGATTTAGAGGGTGCTGTGGTTTTTGTATGAATGAAAAAAGCTAAGTAACATTAAATTTTAGCCTGCAAATGGAAAAAAACAAGCACTGAGTTTGTGATTTCATTAAAGCAAATTGAGTTCTCAAATCTTATTTTACTTTTCTAACTGAAGGCAGTTAGTTGGGTTCTAGTGGCTATTTTCCACAACAGATAATTCCCTCTGCCACTGTTTTATTTAAAGCCCAACCCCAAACCACAACCCAGTCTACATGCTGTACTTTATCTACATATAGAATTCTCACAGGTAACTTAAACATAAAAGGCTTTCCAGAGAAACAAACCTAACTCCGTATTGACAGAATTATCCCTACCTGTTTTTTAAATAAACTTTGGTATCTAACCATTTTGGACTCAGTTGTTCCTCAAGTTTTCCACATATTATCAAGAATCACAAATCCAAGATATTAAGGGTGTACTTAATATATTCAAATGTGATCTTTACCACCTGTCTAATATTGGCTGACAAGTATTCGCAAACACCATGCTTTGTGTGTGGATACAATATAAACTCCTTTTCACAAAAGCTGTATGTTGCAAAATTGATCTCTCAAGGCTGTTGAAGAGATATAACTGCAGTCAGGCATTAAGAAGTTCATCATCTGAGTGTCCAATAGCATCTGGGTTTGAAAGTGGATCCAAGTCTGCAAATAGACTGAACCAGGCTGACATGTCTTGGTTACCATTAGGGGCTATAAAAAAAAAGAAGAAAAAACACGCACATTAAAGAGTTGCAGCTTTTTGAAATCGCACTTTTTACTACTTCTATGATTTTGAAGTAGATGCTATTTTTGAATAAAAAAACTTAAGACAACAGACAAGAATAAACTCAATTATATCCCCTTGAGGGTGATTTTGAAACGCTAATGTGGGTATGTGGATACCTTGAGCTTTGCTGAGGCATCTGATATTTAATGGCACTGTGCTCTAAGAAAGGACTTGGCCAAAACAAGAATAGAAAGGAAAGCAGTAATATATTCTTAGAAACATTAAGATAATTTATAGAAGGCTTTCATATAAGGTTTAAAATTAAAAGTAACCTTTGTTCCTACCAAGCAGCAACACGACATTTGTAAACTCAATGCTTAAAATCTACATTAGAAAAGTAGTATGATAAAAAAATATTAGATATAAGGAGAAAAAAATCTCCCTAATCCTACCACATTAACCCATCCAAGAGTTGTCATTATGGTTTATAGTTACTTCCTTTGTCTTTTCCACATGTACTTTAAAAAATGTTGACATGTTCATGGTCACAAAGTGTCTCCCCTCAGACTGCTTATTAATTTTAATGGTGGATAAAAATAACAACCAGTAACTATACAGGCGAGAAATAACACCTTGAATGAGTGGTCAGAATTAACATCGCCCGTGAGGGAGAGATGGACATCATATGCTTCCCAGTGTGCTACCTTGAGAAGGACACACCATCACCTATGCATATTCTAGTCAGGAATGAATAACCTATATATAATCTTAAAGAGAAGAGACCTCAGAAAACCCTGAAGGAGCAGTCTGTTAAAAAACATTGGGCAGGAGGACTATATTCTTTAAAAATGCCCATGTCCTCAAAGAGAATGAAAGGCTGTGGAAATGTTCCAGATTAAATGAAGCCAAAGAGACGTACTAAATCCTGTACCTGACCCTATACTGGACTCTACCAGAGGAAGGAAATGTTGATGGTGTCAACTCACAAAATTGAAATACAAATGATAACGTTAGAGAAAAGTACTAAATCAATGGTAAAATTTTTTTAAGTTGACAACCATACAGAGTTATGCAAGAGAATATTCTTAGGAAATACAAACTGAAGTATTTAGGGGTAAAGGCCTTTGAAGTATGTGTGGGGGAGAAAAGACAGAAAGGGGGACTTTATCCAGCAAATGGGGTAAAATTAGCAGTGGTGAATCTGGGCAAAGGGTACACAGGTATTCATTGTGCTGTTATTATTTATGCAACATTTCTGTACATTTGATATTCTTTCCAAATAAAGTTTTTAAAAATCTACCTCAACGACTAATATATATGTATATATACATGTATGTATAGTGTATATATATATCTACAATCTTGGAAGCCAGAGCATGTGTCTATTTTCTACATATACCCTTTAGTACATGGACCAGTTCTTGAAGCTACTATAATGGTTAAGTACTCTATATGTGTTATCAGTTACTATGAACCACGCCCTGTGCTAAGTGCCTGAATGCAGTCTTTGTCAATAGGTGTCCTGTAATGAAAAAGCATTTTCAGCTTAGGGCAAGATGGTGGTGTACGCATACGAATGCTCCCACCACCCCCCAACAAAAAAATAATGTGACAACCAACAGACTCAGAACTATAGAAACCAGTCAGCAAGTTACAGCACCTAAATGAACACTGAAGCAATAATAAGGTGACATTCAACAGTTGGAAAATGTATCTATTGTATGTGCTCTTCCCCCTCTGTGGCAGTGAGGGCTGTGATAGACCTGGTGTCGCCAGTTGCAAACTACGAACTGTGCTTGCCTTTGGCCCAGGAGTATGGGGTCAGACTTAGCTTTTGCAGGCAGACCACTGTGTGTAATTCTTAATATCCATCAGGGGGCTGCCTAATGGACTGAGAGGTGGGATCCTCCCAGAATAGCCAGCTTTGCCCCCTGGGGTGGGGGGTGGGGGGCGGGGGGGTGGAGGGGGCAGTGAGCAATGCCTACAGGCTGTAACTGCCCTGAATCATCTGGGAATAATCAGCATGATTGAGGTGAACAATAGAATTCTGAATGCCAAAGGAAAAGGGCTTGCCTGTGAGTTTCTTGCAAAAGTTAAAACTTTAAAAGCAAAGTGTAGTTACACAAGTGGCAAATTAGGAAATTCTAAAGGTTCATCCCTCCACAAAACCATCTATTGCCTAGGAAAGAGCAATTAGAGCAAACTATTTTGGGACACTGGGAACAGATCAGACACTTAAATCAACCAGGGAAGAGCTTAGTGAAGGGATAAGCTGTTGATCTTAACATGTGTGAATCACGAATGCCAACTGGCTACCTTCACTTATCCCTCAGCCCCACTGCAGAGGTGGGGGGGCTGCAACTCATTCCTAGAGTGGCTGCCTGGTGCCAGAGCGAGCAGTGGAGACCTTTCCCCATGAGGATTTGTGGTTGCACAGTGCGCAGACGATTGCGGAGACTGGGCCCTTACACAGCAGCACCTTGTCCCTGCTGGCTAAGTCAAAGGGCCAGCGCGCCCTCTGGTGGAATCAGGCTACTGACTGCAGAGGTAACAGAATTGAATCTACACGTGGAAACAAAAAAAAAAAAAAAGTTTTTTTTTTTTTTTTTTGTGGAAAAGGCCCTAAATAAACAGTCCACTGCAGCCTACATAAAGTAATGACAGCAATCCCGGAGCAGTGGACTATCAGAAAACTGCTGTATTTTGCTGCTTGTTTTTTCTCTGAAGTACAAGGAAATCTTCAAAACACTAGGAGAACACGTGCTCTGGATCAGAGTCCTTGATATTCACACACATTCTGGAGGGTGGTCTCAATAATAGATGCGGTTGGTGAACAGATGGACTATTAAAAGCTTCAACAATTGGGGGATGGGGAACAAATGCAATCCATGGGGAAAGAGAATGAAAATGAAACAGAATAGGAGAAAATCCAGAATCAACAAAACCAGAAGTTGGTTCTTTGAAAAGATCAATAAAATCAGCAAACCTTTAGGCTATGAAGAAAAAAAGATGATGCAAATCCATTCTGCCAACATCTGACTGCATATATGTCTGGTCCGGTGCGCACCCTCCAGGGGAAGCCCATAACCCAACTGGGCAGTGGGCCCACTCTGCCACACCCCACCTGCAGGAACAGGTGCTCCTGTTGCTGGGAGGAGTGGGCACCTGCTCTTACTCCCCAGCACCCAAGGTCGGCAGGCACCTCAGGGGTGGCTGCGGCAGGGGTGTCAGGTCACCAAGACTGCTTGCTCCCCTACTGCCCTGGCCAACACCTGGAGCCTTCCTGCCATGACCTGACTGAGTGCTCACTTGACGTATCCACAGCGGGAGCTGCCTGGGCTGCATGCCACACAGCAGCCCCCGGGCGTGTACATACAGGAGCCTGTGCCCCATGGACCCAGGTGTTTGCAGAACATCTAAATCACATAACATCCTATTATATAACTAAAATTAGAAATGAAGCTGGAAACATTACAACCAACCTGACAAATAAAAATGATCATAATGGTATGAACGATTGTATGCCAACAAACTATATAACTTAGATAGAATGGACAAATTCCTAGAAACACAATCTACCTAAACTGACTCAAGAAAAAATAGAAAATCACAACGGACCCATAAGTGAAGAGGTCGAATTGGTAATCAAAAACCTCCCAGCAAAAAAATGTCCTGGACCAGATGGTGTCACTGAGGAATTCTACCAAATATTTAAAGAAGAACTGACACCAATCCTGCTCAAACTCTTCCAAAAAATAGACAGGAGGGAAGGAGCACTCCTTAACTCATTCTATGAGGCCAGCATTACCCTAATACAAAAGCCAGATAAAGACACCAAAAGAAAACTACAGAACAATATTCCCTATGACTATAGATGCAAAAATCCTCAACAAAATACTAGCAAATCAAATCTGACAGCATATTAAGAGGATTATACACCATGACAAAGTAGGATTTATTCCAAGAATGCAAGGGTAGTTCAACATCTGATAGAATCAAGGAGAAAAACCACATGACCATCTCAGTTGACAAAGAAATGGTCCAAGCCACAGCAATGAGGCAAGAAAAAGAAATAAAAGGAAAATGTAAAATTCTCCCTATTTGCAGATGACATGAGCCTATAGAAAATCCCGAAGAATCCACAAGAAAGCTTCTAGAACTAATACAGGAATTCAGCAAAATTGCAGGGTACGAGGTCAACACATGAAAAAGCAGTTGGGTTTCTATACACCAGCAACAAACAATCTGAAAGGAAAATTAAGAAAACAATTCTATTTACAATAGCATCTCAAAGAATAAAATACCAAGGTATAAATTTAAACAAGAATGCAGCTGTCGGTTTGATGGATCACTTTTGTGTGGCCTTTCTTGGCATGGTCTTGTAACTCCCACCCAAATGATTGGGTGGGACTGTGCAAATAAATTGATTGTGACCCATCAAGGGGACTGGTCAGTTTTGCCACCCCTCTAGCTTAAGCGACAGCCAATTCCAGAGCAGAAGGAAGATTTCACCACCACCAAGGAAGAAGAGCCAAGAGCAAAGCGCATCCCTTGAATTTAGAATCTCTGCAATGAGATGCTCCTGGAACCAGGAGACCGAGAGAGAACTGTACCACTGAAGACAGCAAGAAGCAGTGGCAGAGAAGTGTTGGTAGAAGAGAGCTCAGCAGGAGACGGCATGGTGGGCTTCCTAGCCCACGGAGCAAGAGAGCTGTGCACCCTCAGGTAGGAGGCTTGCTGGCGGAGTGTGGTGCCTCTGGGCACTTATCGGCAGAGTTAAAAGAGCTTTGTAACACTTGCCCAAGCAGGGCAGAGGCTGAGGGGCCAGAGAGAGGCATGTTTGTGAGCATGGCTGAGAAGAGGCTGTCCTGATGGAAGAACTGTATCCTGAGCATTCCTAAACCTGAACCGTAACCTGTTACTCCCCTAATAAACCCCATATGGTGAGTATTGTTTGTGAGTTCTTTGTGGCCACTGCAATGAATTGTCAAACCCAGCAGAGAAGTAGAGAGTATCGTGGGAGGGACAGTTGGTGTCAGAATTGGGAAAGATCGCAGAGAGAGGAGACACCTCTGAACTCCACCTCATAGGAATCAGCCTTAGGCTGTTGATGTTGATTCTCCTTCCCCCTTGCGAAGATAGAGGAAGTCAGATGCCACTGCCATGCCACTTTTACAAATGTGAAAGACTTTTACAATGAAAATTATAAAACATTACTGAAAAAAATTAAAGAAGACCTAAACGAATGGAAAGAAATTCTATGTTCACGGACTGGATGACTTGATATTGTTAAGATGTCAGTACTGCCCAAAATGATCTACAGATTCAGTGCAATCTCTATTAAAATTCCAACAGCATTCTTTATAGAAATGGAAAAGCCAGTCATATGAAATTGCAAGGCGTCCTGAATAGCCATAGCAATCTTGAAAAAGAAGAAGAAAGCAGGAGTACTCACACTGATTTCAAAACATACTATAAACCTATAGTAATCAAAACAGTCTAGTACTGGTAAAATGATAGACACAAAGACCAATGGAAGACAACTGAAAGTCCAAAAATAAACCCACTTCATATGGAAGGGAAAGAAGCCTCGGATAAGCAAAGCATTACTGAAAAAGAAGAAGAAAGTGGGAGGCCTCACTCTACCTGATTTCAGAACCTATTATACAGCCACAGTAGTCAAAACAGCCTGGTACTGGTACAACAACAGACACATAGACCAGTGGAACAGAACTGAGAACTCAGATACAAATCCATCCACATATGAGCAGCTGATATTTGACAAAGGCCCAGTGTCAGTTAATTGGGGAAAAGACAGTCTTTTTAACAAATGGTGCTGGCATAACTGGATATCCATTTGCAAAAGAATGAAACAGGACCCATACCTCACACCATGCACAAAAACTAACTCCAAGTGGATCAAAGACCTAAACATAAAGACTAAAATGATAAAGATCATGGAGAAAAAATAGGGACAACCTTAGGAGCCCTAATACAAGGCATAAACAGAATACAAAACATTACCAAAAATGACGAAGAGAAACCAGATAACTGGGAGCTCCTAAAAATCAAACACCGATGCTCATCTAAAGACTTCACCAAAAGAGTAAAAAGACCACCTACAGACTGGGGAAGAATTTTCAGCTATGACATCTCTGACCAGCGCCTGATCTCTAAAATCTATATGATTCTGTCAAAACTCAACCACAAAAAGACAAACAACCCAATCAAGGAGTGGGCAAAGGATATGAACACACACTTCACTAAAGAAGATATTCAGGCGGCTAACAGACACATGAGAAAATGCTCTCGATCATTAGCCATTAGAGAAATGCAAATTAAAACTACGATGAGATTCCATCTCACTCCAACAAGGCTGGCATTAATCCAAAAAACACAAAATAATAAATGTTGGAGAGGCTGCGGAGAGATTGGAACTCTTATACACTGCTGGTGGGAATGTAAAATGGTACAACCACTTTGGAAATCTATCTGGCATTATCTGAAACAGTTAGAAATAGAACTACCATACAACCCAGAAATCCCACTCCTCGGAATATACCCTAGAGAAATAAGAGCCTTCACACAAACAGATATATGCACACCCATGTTTACTGCAGCTCTGTTTACAATAGCAAAAAGCTGGAAGCAACCAAGGTGTCCATCAACGGCTGAATGGTTAAATAAATTGTGGTATATTCACACAATGGAATACTACGCATTGATAAAGAACAGTGACGAATCTGTGAAACATTTCATAACATGGAGGAACCTGGAAGGCATTATGCTGAGCGAAATTAGTCAGAGGCAAAAGGACAAATATTGTATAAGACCACTATTGTAAGATCTTGAGAAATAGTATAAACTGAGAAGAACACATACTTTTGTGGTTACGGGGGGGGGAGGGAGGGAGGGTGGGAGAGGGTTTTTTACTGATTAATTAGTAGATAAGAACTGCTTTAGGTGAAGGGAAGGACAATACTCAATACATGGAAGGTCAGCTCAACTGGACTGGACCAAAAGCAAAGAAGTTTCCGGGATAAACTGAAGGCTTCAAAGGTCAGCGGAGCAATGGTGCGGGTTTGGGGACCATGGTTTAAGGGGACTTCTAAGTCAATTGGCAAAATAATTCTATTATGAAAACATTCTGCATCCCACTTTGAAATGTGGCGTCTGGGGTCTTAAATGCTAACAAGCGGCCATCTAAGATGCATCAGTTGGTCTCAACCCACCTGGAACAAAGGAGAATGAAGAACACCAAGGTCACACAGCAACTAAGAGCCCAAGAGACAGAAAGGGCCACATGAGCCAGAGACCTACATCATCCTGAGACCAGAAGAACTAGTTGGTGCCCGGCCACAATCGATGACTGCCCTGACAGGGAGCACAATAGAGAACCCCTGAGGGAACAGGAGATCAGTGGGATGCAGACCCCAAATTCTCACAAAAAGACCATACTTAATGGCCTGACTGAGACTAGAGGAATCCCGGCGGTCATGGTCCCCAAACCTTCTGTTGGCACAGGACAGGAACCATTCCCGAAGTCAACTCTGATCAGACATGAAAGGGACTGGACAGTGGGTAGGAGAGAGATGCTGATGAAGAGTGAGCTAATTATATCAGGTGGACACTTGAGACTGTGTTGGCATCTCCTGTCTGGAGGGGGGATGGGAGGATAGAGTGAGTTGGAAGCTGGCAAAATTGTCACAAAAGGAGAGACTGGAAGGGCTGACTCATTAGGGGGAGAGCAAGTGGGAGTACGGAGTAAGGTGTTTATAAACTTATATGTGACAGTCTGACTTGATTTGTAAACGTTCACTTGAAGCTCAATAAAAGTTAATAAAAAAATAAAATAAAATAAAAAAATAAACTCATACATTTATGGTCAACTGATTTTTGACAAGGGTGCCAAGTCCATGCAATAGGGAAAGAACAGTCTCTTCAATAAATGGTACTGGGACAATTGGACCCCTACATATAAAAGAATGAGGTTGGACTCATATCTTGCACTGTATTTGAAAAGTAACTCAAAATGCATCAAGAACCTAAATGTAAGAACTAAAACCATAAAACTTTTAGAAGAAAACACAGGGGTATTGCTTTGGGATCTAGTTTTTAACGATGAATTCTTAGATACAACACCAAAAGCACAATCAACAAAAGACAAAACAGATAAATTGGACTTCATCAAAATGAAAAACTTGCTCATCAAAAGACTTTAACAACACTGTGAATATACAACCTACAGAGTGGGAGAAATTCTGGGGACCCATATATCAGATAAGAGTTTAATATTCAGAATATAAAAAGAACTAAAACTTAACAACAAAAAGGCAAATGACTCCATCAAAAAATGGACAAAGGAATTGAATAGACAATTTACCAAAGAAGATACACAAAAGAAGACATACACATGAAAAGAACTTCGATATCATGAGCCATTAAACCTGCTCCCATCAAGTTGATTCCCACTCACAGCAACCCTATAGGACAGAGTAGAAATGCCGCATAGGGTTTCCAGGAGTAGCTGGAGGATTCAAACTGCCAACCTTTGGTTAGCAGCCAAATGTTTAACCACTGTACCACCAGGGCCTCCATTAGCCATTAACCCAAACCAAACCCACTGCCATCAAGTCGATTCCGACTCATAGCAACTCTATAGGACGGAGTAGAACTGCCCCATAGAGTTTGCAAGGAGTGCCTGGAGGATCTGAACTGCTGACCTTTTGGTTAGTAGCCGTAGCACTTAACCACTACACCACCAGGGTTTCCCCATTAGCCGTTACCCAAAACCGTTAGGGAGATGCAAATCAAAACCAGTAGGATGGCAAACAAATAATTTCTTTTATAAGGATCAGCACAAAACTGGCTCTTATGGGGCAGAGGTTAAACATGTCCCAAACGTCTAACTTTTCCAAGCTGCTGTACCGCTCCATCTCTAACATCAACTACTCCCTGTCTTTGGTTCCTAATTCGCTGCAGCTTCTCACAGAACTCATGAACCATACAAAGGAAATGGCTCACACGGTCATGGAGGCCGGCAAGTCCCAAATTTGTGGGTCAGGCATGGACTTCCCCGTGGCCTTCAGTCTCTACCCAGTGCACTCAGTTTTCTCACTCCGTGAGCCAGGATGCCCATTACGCCGTCTCCTGCGGGTCGCTCCTTTTTTTGGTGGTGGTGGGGCTCGCCTCTCTGCCTCTTTTAAGGCAAAACTGACCAATCCCCTCAGTGGGCCACAGTTACCTTATTTGCAGAGCTCCACCGAATCACCTGGGTGGGAGTTACAAGACCACAGCTAGAAAGGCCACACACAAAAGTAATTAATCATGCTACAGATGGCTAAGATTTAAAAAAAAAAAAAAATGCGGAAGAGGATGTGGAGAAATTGGAACACTTGGCACTGCTGATGGGAATGTAAACTGGTACAGCTGCTGTGGAAAACAGTGTGGCTGTTCCTCAAAGTTAAACAAAGAACTACCATATGACCTGGTGATTCTACTCGCAGAGACGCGAAAGCAGTGACTCAGACAAACCACTGCTATTGAGTTGATTCCAACTCAGCAGCCAGACAGGACAGAGTAGAAATGCCCCACAGGTTTTCCAAGGGCGGGTGGTGGATTCGAACTGCTGACCTTTTGGTTGCCGTCAGTCAGAACTGACTTGACAGCAACTGGTTTATCCCCAATGGTATCCACTATCAACAAACCTTAACATGAAATATAAAAGATTACAGCACAGAACTTAGTATTCTATGACGAGCTCATAATCTCTATTCATTGCTTTCCACAGTGATGGATAGCCAGGAATAGTTTTCATTTTAATTATAGTTTATTATTAAATATTTTTCTGGACAGTGTGAGGCAAAGACTATAAAGTGATCCTTTTCTGAATTTATCTGAATTGAACTGATTCTTAATGTGGTGGGAAACAGTATAGATAAATAACTTACAACTTGTTGACTTCTTTGGGCTCTGTGAAGGCACGGACTCATTATCCTTGTGGGGAAGAGGAAGCTCTGATCCTCCATGAGAGGCCCAGCCTGGGGGAGGAAATACTGAATTATCCATTGTTAGTCAAGTAGGAAGTAGTATCAGAAAAACAAGAACAGGTAAAAATAACAGGTCCTCCAGTCTTTGGCTATCACGGTAAGATTCGATAGTACAAGAGGTATACGACTCTTAAAATTTATCTATGATTATGTATTTGATTCAAACAAACCATCTAAGTTTTGCCCCAGCTGCAGTCAGATTAGGCTTCTTTACGTTTTCCAAAATAAATCTGAAATAAATGTGCATTTGAAAAAAAACGATTGCCACTGAGGAGGTATAGAAAGAGAAGTTCTAAGGAGTCAGAAAGAGGAAATAGACCTAAGAAGTATGATCTTTAAACCTATAAATAATGTTTATACCCTTGGACTCAGTAATCTCATTCTAGAAATTTATCTTAAGGAAGTAATTTAACTAAAGAAAAATGTGTATGCACAATTATGTTTATTACAGCATTTTCTGTAATAATGAAAAAGTAGAAGCAATAAGGAAGGAATTAAGTAGATTATGGTGTATAAATGTGGCAAAATACTATGTAGCCCTTAAAAAAATGTCATTATGAATACTCTGGAAACACAGTGGAAGTATTTCCTATAACATAAAACATTTATGCTATAATTAAAACAGAACACTAGAAAAGAATTTAGATTATCCTGCTTAATCTCTCCCTTGTACAGAAGAGGCAGTTTGAGCCCCAAGATTGGGTTCCTAGAATATGTATCTTAACTCTCAGGGCAGCTCACCTTCCTGGTCTACATAACAGGAGAAAAAGAAGTGGATATAAAGGAAAGGTTAATGAAGTAGAAGAATCCTGCACTAGGAGGTAGGAGACCAGATTTTGGTCCGCACTTAACTGTTTAAACTGCCTGATGACCTTGAGCAAGACACTCAAACGCTGTGGGTTTTAACTGCCTCAGCTATTAAATGGGGAGGTCCTGTCAGCCTGCAGACAGGGATGAGACTAAGAGATGTCTTGAGTAGTGAAAATGTACTGTTGAGATTGTATTGTCAGGAAATAAGAGAAGAGTCCAGAGCTGCTGGAGATGTGGCAAGTTAAGGGGAAAGAGGAGTAGGAGTTCACAGTGGAGAATGAATTGTTTGTAAATCCTTGTAACTATCAGGCCATCGATATGCCATGCAAGACCAAGTGTTTCCTAAAATTTTACTGCAGCAGAACACCTGAATTATCCTAGATAGAGCACTTCTTTTTCACAGAATAGTGTCCTTTCCTACTTTTAGGCTACTAAAACAACAAATTTGTATTGGATGATTATTTTACCAATATGTATTTACTGAGCTAACTTTATGCTGCTGTTACAAAAAGCACAAAAACAAATCGACTCATAGATCATGCCCTTGAGGTGCTTGCAGACTGGATAAAGTATGATGGTCTTGCAGATACAGTATGAGCATAAACAAATATAATACAAAGTACAGTGTATTATGACACTCTTAGGTGCCATGAGGGTTTTTCTTAGAGGTTAAAATCTACTATGGGACGAGAGACAAGAATATAAGGCAAGTATAAGAGGTAAACTATCATTAAAAACCATGAAAAACAGATACAACAAACAGCTATGGGAGGCCAGAAAAGTGAGTAATCATTTCCAGTTGGCAATCCTGAGGACAGCCTCCAGGGTTGGCAGTCATGGAAAAACACTGGACAGGAACTCAAATACTCAGGTTCAAATCCACGTTTCATCACTGAATTCCATAGGGCAAAGGAACGACACAAAGAAAGATGCCTTGGAGGATCTGGGATTACTCAGTAAGTGATAGAAAATGGTGTTTTGAAAGAAGGAAGGAAGAACAGGGTGGAAATGCAGGCGCAGGCAGGTTTTATGTAGTTCATGGTGCTTCATTTTAAAAACACATAAGCAGAATGCTGACATCAGATTTGCTTCTTGGAGAGAGAGCTTTAGAGGCAGTGTGCAGGTTGAATTGGAGGTGGGAGACCAGTTAGGTGGGAGGTCTCTTGCAGCAACCCAGGAAACCAAATGAGACTCTAAATGGCTCTGGTAGTTGGGACAGAGAGAGAAGGGGGAAATTTCAGACATGTTTTAGAAACAGAATTGACAGGACTTGGTAACCAATATGGATGGTTACCATATTGACTCCCAAGGGGCTCAGGTGGGTACAGGGGCTCAGGGGGTACAGGATGGTGGAGCAGCAAATGAGTAGAGGGAGACCTAAAGATATAAACAACATAGGTGACCCTTTCCTTAGGAAAACACCTTGCACCCAATTGCTACTACAGCCCTCTACTCCTGCTGCCTTGCCCAAAGGGCTGCCCTGAAACCAGCCTCCAGAGCTGTCCCTTTTTCTCTTGTTATCTCTGAGCCCGCAGGAACTAGAATGCATCAAGTTTTACTTTTTGTTTATTTTCCACAAACAGCACCACCTGCCCTAAGTAGAGGTAACAGCAGATCAGGCATTTTAAACAAGACACTGATTTTCTACATTGGGAAGATGCTGGGGGAAGTCAATGACGGAAATTCAGGGTTTGGTGGAGGTGACAGGAAAGCTGCCCTTAGTTCACTTGTTCAGAAATTCCAGTGCCGATTATATTCATTATTATTGTAGCTGAATGTTGTGACTGCAGAGTTTATCTAGTACTACTGAAGATAAAATTGATCTTGTCGATTCTAGCATTAGCAAGTACATAGTTTTGCTTTACAAAGGTAAAATAAGGCACACGTATTTTGTAGACACTTACTGTTGAAAGCTCCAGCAGCATGAAGGCCAAGGTCAAAGAGCTGTGAAGGAAGGAATCCGGAAGAATGAGCAAGAGGCTCAGACCCCACAGAAGGCTCCTGGAACGTAAGGCTGGTATTGGGGCTTCCAAGGGCAGTCTGGCATTCTTGGGTAAATTCACTAGTACTTGAAGAACCAGGGCTTAGGAGATTGTTCAGAAATGAAAATTCCTTCTCAAAATCCTCTCCTTCCAATGAATCTACAAGGAGATCTTTTGCAACTATTGAGTGAAAATAAAAACAGAAACTTTTTTTTCTTTTTGAGGAAATAACAGTAGGACAAATCAAATTTGTTTCATCGTTGTCATACTTTATTACCATAATTTTTAATGAAACCACTAAACTGGAAGTTTATGCGAAAATATTTCAAATTGGACAGGATAAAGATTGAAATGGCCATATTCAATGAAGGTATAAAAGTTATGAATATCTATGTACAAAATAACCAACCACCTATATAAAACAGAAAGTAAGGGAGACGCAAGGACAAACAGCTAAAAACAAACTAATATTGGAGACTTGAATACACCACTCTCAGTTAAAAAAAAAGGGGGGGGGAGTTAAGAGCACAAAAGATTAGTAAAAATATGAAAAAAATCTAAGCCACATATCAAAAAGGTAGTTGTTTGACTAAATGGAAAACCCTGATAACAGAAAATATACCTTCTTCTCGAGTACACACTGAAAATTCACAAAATTGATTACACTAAGGTACAAAAAAATCAGTAAGTTTCTTAAAGAAGAAACTTTACAAAGTCTTCTTTATTACTAAATGAGAAATATTACGAACAACATTCTGATTACAGTGCAGTAAAACTATAAAAATAAAACCGAAAAGACTCTTCCATCTGGAAATTTTAAAACCTTCTACTAAACAATTCTTGGGTGAAAGGGGAAGAGAATTTCTAAAAATAACGATGAAGAAAACATTTCATATCATAATCCATAGGATACTTAAGTAGCAATGAACAGAGAAAAAAGCATATCCCTAAACACCTTTATCAATAAAAGTGAAAGAGAAGGACTTCCATCATGACAGTGGGAGGAGCTCTGAGGACCTGCATCCCAGTCAATCTAGTGAAAACGATTTAAAAACAACTGTTTAAAGCCTCTGGAAATGGTCCCAAGAACATATAGCAAATGAAGAACATTTACTCAAGGAAATCAGCTAAAATTTGGGGAGTATAGTGAGAGGGTGTGGTATCTGAACTGAGACCTACTCCTTCTTTCCCCCTCCTAACTCGTAGAGATGGAGACTCTACTCCAGGTTGGCTCCCAGTCGGTTATCTTCTGGGAAGGAGCACAATGTCAGCATTTCACATCCTGTCCTCAGCTACCTGTTGCTCAGGCTAAGTTCTGGGCTAGTATGACCAAGAGGTAGGGGATCCCTTCTTCCACCCAGCCCCAATCATGGAATGAAGGCTCAACCTTGGGTGTAGTACTGCTGAGAATACTGGGGCCTGATCTCCCTTGCCCTGAGTCCTAAGGCAATGGTTCCATGTTAGGAAATGCAAACCAAGAAGACTGAGGCTACTGCCTCACCTCCACTAAGTGCTCAGTTCCTAAAGTGGAAGTATCACTCCGAGAGAAGCATGCCATTGTCCCCGCCCAATAAACTAGGAATAGAAGGGAACTCCCTCAATCTGATAAAGGGCATCTAAAAAAACCCCACAGCTGACACCATACTTAACGGTGAAAGGGTCGATTCTTCCCCTGTAAAGACAGGAACAAGAGAAGAATGTCTGCTCTTATCATTTCTATTCAACACTGTACTGGAGGTTCTAGCTAGGGCAATTTGGCAAGAAACAGAAATAAAGAACATACAGATTGGAAAAGAAGGTATAAAGCTACCTTAATTTGCAGATGATGTGATTTTGTATATAGAAAATCCTAAGAAATTCACTAAAAAATTACTGGAATAAACAAGTTCAGCAAGGCTGCAGAATACAAGATCAATATATAAAAATTAATTGTACTTCTCTACACTTGCAATGAATAATTAAAAAATGAAATTAAGAAAACAATTACATTTATAATTGCATCAAAAAGAGTAAAATACTTAGGAATAAAATTTGACAAAAGAAGTGCAACTTACACTCTGAAAATGACAGAATATTGTTAAATAGATTAAAGAATACATGAAAAAAATCCTATGTTCATGAATCAGAAGACTTAATAAATGTTAAGATGGCAACACTCTCCAAATTTATCTACAGATTCAACACTATCACTACCTGAATCCTGGCTAACTTCTTTGTAGAAATTGGCTGGTTCTAGAATACATATGGCACTGCAAAGGACCGAGAATAGCCAAAACCATTTTGAAAAAGAAGAAAAATGCTGGAGGGCTCACACTTCCTGATTTTAAATATAATAGAAACCAGTGGCAATCAAGACAGTATGATATTGGCATAAGGACAGACATATAGAACAACGGAATAGAATTGAGAGTCCAGAAATAAAACCATGCATCCATGGTCAGCCGATTTTCAACAAGAGTGGCAAGACCATTTAATGCTTGAGGAAGATATTCAAGGTAGTTTTAACTAGAAAGTACTTTAAAGCCGATATAGTCTTGCTACCTCATTTAACAGATAAGGAAATCAGAATTGTTGGGGGCAGTCTTTGGTTTATTAAAAAATGATTTTAATTTCTTTAATAATGACATTTAATAATTTGCTAGTTTTTCAAAACACTGGGTGTACAAATTGTATCCGTTTTGTTCAATAAACATTTTCTGAGTTCCTACACTGCTGGATGGTGGAGATACATGACAGAGTAAGACAGACACACCCTAACCGTACACACAGTTGGATGGGTACATTCCGACTGGGGCCAAACACACAAAACAAAGAACTGTTTAATTTCAAATAAGATTTGCTAAAGAGTAGAAGTACAGCGTTGCATCCCTGTTTAGAGACCTATACAATTTCTAATGATAAAAATTAGATACTAGATAAAAATTGAAGAATTTCCAATAATAAATTATCCATATACATAGTGAAATTATAATTTCTTACCATTTTCAGAGTTAGAAAACAGAGGTGTTCCAAAATCCCTCATTTGAAAATGTTCCTCCTTGTGAACTTCGGTTGCTAGAAAAAAGCAGATAAAAGATAAGTTGAAAAACAATAAATTTAGCATACTTATTTACTTATTTATAATAATTAAGCCAAAGTGCCCAACTGACCAAGTCAGATTAGAAGGGACTGACCAAGTCCATCTAGAAGGGAGACATAATAAAAGTTTACAGAGTCATATATATAATATATATATATATATATATACACACATACACACACGCACAAAATTAATTTTATACAACAAATTGGTATTGCTGATGTAACAAACAGCTTTATAATAGTACTGAATACTGACAGTAGTTGGTATACCTATGTCCCTTTGAAAATGAAAAGTTCCAAAGCTATTCCTTCCCTGGTGGACCTATTCTTATTCTATACGCTGTGAAGGCTATTTTATAGTCTGTTCCGCCTGAACTCTGTGCCTCTGACACAATGACTGTTCACGTTATGTGGAAGGAGTGAATGAATGGATATGGTCTACTTTTCACTCAAAGGCTGCTTTATTGTAAGAGCAGCACATAGTAGTAAGCAGCACCTCCACGTTTCTCACCTAAACTGGCGCTTGAGTAGGAGTGGTCTCATATGAGGGGAAAGATCAGACAGATGTGCTAAAAGACAGCATACTCTCTTGTGATCAAATAGCATATTCTGTCTTTTTTTAAAAAATATTTTTAACATTTAAAAAATAGAACATATGAACCAAAATCCCTGCAAAGCACTACTTTTGAAAAAAATTACTTCCAAGTTTTAGGCCCATATCAAGGAAAAAATAATTATGCCCTATTACAATGGGAGACAAGATAAACAACTGAAATTAATAAACCAGAAGACAAACACACAGTAGGAAGATTTAACAAAGCCAAAAGTTTGCTAATTGAAAGAATAACAAACTTTTAGCAAGATCAGTCAAGAAAAAAGGGAGAAGGCACAAATAAGTAACTGGAAATTTAAAAAGTACATAACTATTGATGCAGCAGGACTAAAAAGATAAAATAATGCTATGAATGGTTGGTGAAAATATAAGGGATGGTGTCCATTATACTTCCTTTGTGACTTTAAGACATGTTTTCTGTGCAGGGTTATACACACACAAGCAGCTACCCTTCTGAAGCTATGTTAGACATACAAGTTCATGACTATTATGGCTTAAATGGTTTTTTTTATCAGTATAACTTCTATTTCAGTATATACTTAAAAATACCTCTCATTTATAAAGCGCCTACTATGTGCTATGTAGATTATAAATATTATCTCTAACACTAATGTTACTGTAAGTAGACACAAATTACTCACATTTCAGGTAAGAAAAATGAGAGAAGCAGAAATGACTTGATTAAAAATCCCAGGTTCAAACCCAGGTTTTTCTGGGTCCAAAGCCTCAATTATCTTTTACCACAGTGATTCAAATATATGTTGGCTGTATCTATAATCAGGAGCCCCGGTGGTGCAGTGGTCAAGCATTTGGCTGCCAACCAGAAGGCTGGTCGTTCGCACCCGCCAGCCCCTCCTTGGGACCAAGATGTGGCAGTCTGCTTCCCTAAAATCACGGCCTTGAAAACCCTACCAGGCGGTTCTACTCTGACACATAGGGCTGCTGTGAATCAGAGTTGACTTGACGGCAGTGGGTTTGGTTTTGGGTGGGTATATATAACATATTTATAATTAAAAAATAATTATACAATTAAAGTATGAGGAAAGCTTGAAGTTTAATCATGCAACCCTATTATCTGTGAATTGGATTTCTGCAATTAAAAACACCTATCTTTGGGAAGACCAGAATTCCTAAAGAAGATTACTGGACCCTCTCATTAGGCACTTTTAAAAAGATAACTAAAAAGTGTTTGTACAGAAGGGACCTATAAAGTGACGTACTTAACAGGTCTTTTTTAGTTAAATGGATTTTAACACAATCTCTTAAAAAGCTATGATAAACTATTTTGTTATTTAAAATGTGATCATTTCAAAGTAATGAATTTTACCATCTTACCTGGTTCACTTTCCAAGTTTGCTTCCTCGTTTAACAAAACTAATCTGAAGTGAAAAATTTAAAAAATGCAAAGATTTTGATTAAAATTCATTTCAGATTCACATTCAATAAACAGTTTCATGTGGTTTAAAATATTTTGAAAATTTGAAGAGACAAATAAAATAGCTGTCGGGTAGATGTCCTGCAATCTGTGTCTGAGAGAATATCCTGTTTCTTCTGTACATCTACGTGGACTGTGAAATTAACCCTTCATCCCACCACTCATTCGGTAAACATTTACTGAGTACCAACCAAGAGCCACGCAACGTGTTCAGCATTATAGGCACTGTGCGAGGTACTATGTCACACAGAACATCTGTCAATTTTGCCAAGCTTAAAAGGAAACACCAACGCCACAGACTTCGGAGTTTAGTTTTCAAGCATTGAAGGGTTTTGCTGAAGAACACTTGAGAACTAACTAGGGGAACAAAACTTTCAGAAACAATAAAGTACACTATTTCGAACAACAGTCATGCCTGCAAAAGAAGATACACTAGCCAAAAACATTCTCAATCAATACTAATTTTGCGTATTTTTGATATTTCATCTGATGAAATATGAAAAAGTGAGACAAAGAAATTTCACACAGATTTAGTCATTCTGGGGTATTACCTCACAATTGTTAGTGCTGGAAGTTGTTTTTAATAAGCCTTTAAAAACACTTAAAAAAATACAATATTTATTTTGCAATTATCACAAAAATAAACCTACAAAGCAAGTAAGTACTTGTGGATTGGAATGAAATTTCCAATGACAGTACGCATATATGGTTTTTGAAACAGCTTAGATGGAAGACAAAGTGAAGAGCCTTGGAATCTGTTAGTTCACTCAAAAAGTAGCCATCATAATGCTGAGAATGCACAAGAAGATTTTTGAGTAAAACTTGTAAAATGTGAGCAAAAAATACAATTTAATAAAAATTAATATTTCATGTAACATGGTTTTAAATATCAATGTAAAACTAAGTTAATAAATTTAATTTAGACATTTAATTATTTAATCTACATCCTAACACAGTTATTAAGTTAGCCAAAATCTGTTTTAGATTTTCCCATCAAGAAAATCTGCCTCAAGAATATATGATTTGTCACTGTTTTGGCCTTACGTCTGGGTACATTTTTATATTCAGTGCAATCTGGTTAAAATGAGTCGTAAGTGGCGGCTCCTGAAGGAAAACAAAGGGAAGAGGTAATAAGAAGGACACAGGCAATAAGAAGGATGTGCACAAACAGCCCCTGTTTTCAGGTAGCCAATCCCAGTCACGTCTGTGTTGTTCTACAGATAGATTTTTAACACAGATCTTCTGGGCTGTTGTCACGCAGCTGCTGGCACCTGACCCTTTCTTCTCTCCAGCTGTCCCTTCTGGGAGTCACTGGATAGAGGTTTTTATGGCTCTTATTACAAGGCTCTGTCTCCCAAACTACAGTCTGGAGTAATCACCTCAATTTGTCCTGTGCTCCTGTCATCTCCTTTTCCTACCATGTTAAAAAATGGAAAGAAAATATATATGATGGTTCAAAATAAATTTTTAGTATTGATTGGGAGAATGACATATATATGAGTATTCAGTAAATCAGAGAAAAAAGAACTCTTTCCAAATATATGGTACAATGGTAGCGAAGACTTCCATAACACTATATATAACTTTTGCCTGCTCACTTATTCAGGTTTTCAGTAAGAGAATTGTTTTCTATTTGTTCTTCTTTGTAGTCTTCTGTAAGCTTGCTTGAAGTGTCTTGTAGTCGCTAAGGATAAGAAATTCAGTGTTAACTAGATGGAAAGAATGTTTCCCTCTCTCTACAAACAAAATGAGAATTAAAATTCTAAAGAATATAAAATAGGAATACTTTTGGAACCAGAGAGTGACAGATATGAGAAATGTGTATGAATGTAATTTGAATTAGCCCTGCGTACTTGTTTATCCTGGCTGCCTACGGGAACCACACACACTATTGGCTAGCTGCAGGGTTAACTCTTTGTGATATGCCTAAAGAAGACTTCTGCTGTGTTCCTAGCCTGCAGTACAATGCTCTAAATACAGCTAAAGATTTTCAACTTTAATTCTAAGCAGAAATGAGACATCAAATTTGCCTAAACACACAGTATGCTACCCAGTGAACCATTTATTACAGAAGAAGTAAAAAAAAAAAAATAAAACCAATTCAAGGGCATCTTTCACACTGGAAGATGCCACATCGAAACATGATTTAAAAATCTAGACCAAACCCCGTGAATGTATAGTTGTAAAAGATGACCCGATCAGAGATTTCACATCTGGCTTGAGCAAATCCACAAGCAATAGTTTCGAACTCTACTAAAAATCAGATTGATGAAAGGTACTGAAATTTAGCCTAACAGAAGTGAAGAAATGATGAGCACAGGGTGACTCTGCTGGACAAGTCATTTGCAAAGAATGACAGGAAGATATGCAAATGTTAAAAGCATTACAATCACAGGCAAAGATCACCGCTCCTGTGCACATGGTAGAGAAAGGACTGCTCTAATATGTTAGCTCCTTCGGCTGTAATCATACATAATGACCACAACTGACATAGTTTTTGTATTGTGCAAACAAAATGAGAATAAAAATTCTAAAGAATGATACATTCTGTGACATCAGTGTAAAAGTAAAACAAAAGATTTTTTTTTTTTTTTTTAACTTCTAAAATTGTCAGGTACGTCATCTGGTCACTTTTGAGAACACATGACCACTTTCTATCACTTGTTCCTCTTAAGTTTTTCCTTGCCATTAACTTTTTCTTTTCTATCACCATTGTCAGCCCATTGCATTGGCCAGGAATCGAATCCGGGTCAACTGCTTGGAAGGCAGCTATGCTCACCACTGTGGGTTTTGGTTTTTTTTGGTTTGGTATCTCCATTGTATTTACATCTTCCTTTCACTTTCTTCCTCTTTCTCCTCCTGCCCTACTAATATCTTGAGCCTGCCATTGGTAATCCCATGTATTTTCTTAGCGTTGCTGGTAGCATGTGGAATCAGGGAAGTGCAGATACTTGGCTGAGGAGCACAGAAAAATGTTTCCCAATGTTTTGTAAATTTGAAATTAGGCCTTGCAGAAAAATAGTTTTAATCTTAGCACCCAAATGAAGTGTAATACTTCCAAAAAAAGAACATGAAAAGAAATGTACCTTGAGAGCTACAAAATCATAAGGGTAGAAGTTAACACATTCCCCATAGATTTGGGACATCATTCGAGCTGTTTTTTCCCAGAATCCAAGCAGTGTTCTCTGAGGAAAAAGAAAAGGTCACAGTATTTCTGCTTCCCTACATCATTTTTTCAGTGCTATTTTTCCTCACTAATAGAGCCCTGGTGGCACAGTGGTTAGGAGCTCAGGCTGCTAACTAAAAGGTCAACAGTTCGAATCTACCAGCTGCTCCTTGGAAACCCTATGGGGCAGTTCTACTCCGTCCTATAGGGTCACTATGAGTCAGAATTGACTCAACAGCACACAACAATACAACAGTGGTAGCAGTAGTCGAGAAATCAAATGATGTATTACATTGGGCAAAAGACCTTTTTAAAATATTAAAAAGCAAAGATGTCACTTTGAAGATTAAGGTGCACCTGACCCAAGCCACGATATTTTCAATCACCTCATGTGCTTGTAAAAGCTGGACAGTAATAAGGAAGACCAAAGAGGAGTTGATGCCTTTGAATTATGGTGGTAGTGAAGAATATTGAATACACCATGGGCTGCCAGAAGAATGAACAAATCTGTCTTGGAAGAAGCACAGCCAGAATGCTCCTTAAAAGCAAGGATGGTGAGACTTCATCTCACAAACTTTGGACATGTTATCAGGAGGGACCAGTTCCCAGAGAAGGACATCATGCTTGGTAAAGTAAAGGGTCAGCGAAAGAGGAAGACCCTCAACGAGATGGACTGACACAGTGGCTGAACGGGCTCTAACATAGCAATGATTGTGAGGATGGCACAGGACTGGGCAGTGTTTCGTTTTGTTGTACACAGGGTTGCTATGAGTTAGAACCGAGTCAATGGCACATAACGACAACAACAAATATGTCAGTGTGTCGTACTGTGGGGACTTGTGTTTTGCTGTGATGCTGGAAGCTATGCCACCAGTATTCAAATACCAGCAGGGTCACCCATGGCAGACAGGTTTCAGCTGAGCTTCCAGACTAAGACAGACTAGGAAGAAGGACCAGGCGGTCTACTTCTGAAAAGAACTAGCCAGTGAAAACCTTATGAATAGTATGTATAGTAACCCAGTGCCATCGAGTATGTATAGTAGATAAATTAAAAAAAAAAAAAAGATGAACTGTTGCCAAATAACAAGAACCAGGAACTAAATTCAATTTTCCAAGCTTGTGAAACCAAAAAAAATACTGTAAATAGTAATTCTGTGTAAGAATTGGCATCTGTGTCTACATGAATGTGTGCCTATGTGTATATGGCACTGGAATGCACACTTGAGCCACCTAGAGAGTAATTGCAGTCAAGAGAATAAGAGTTGATGGATTAGAACACCTTCTAAGTAATCCATAGAGAAATGTTAAAAGCATGAAAATAGCAATCTCTATAAAGACAGGAGCAGATATATAATCTTTATGTTGGCAGGCATATATAAGCACTTATTAATTGGAGAAAAATAATATTTACAATTAAATTTGGCCTTTCATCTAGAGTTCAAGAAACACTTAACAAGAAAATCATTCTCAGGCTAACTCAGGTAATTGGACATCTTCCTTGCTGCTTCAAGGTTCCTGTTCAAGGTGAGAGGGATGTGTGGGGAGAACAAAGGAGAATGGAACTAATAGCTACTGTGTTTCAGACATTATGCTATGCAGACTGTCGTATGCTATTTTTTCTCAAATGAATTCTTTTTTGATTCCTGAATTCCACAGTACTGAATTGAATTACGTAGATTCCTTAAAAGCAGCCATGAATGTCCTTTTCTTTTTATTACATACATACAGTTTATTCTCCTGACTATTTTGCTGTTTACAAATATATATTAAAACAAATCACTGCTATTCACTAGTATCTAACTTACTGTATGCTATACATGGGACACTTGAGGTAGTATAAGCACAAGTGAGATTTCTGAGGTTACACTGGTGAGGGATGGCAACTTGGCAGAATGAAGAGAACACGCAACCTAAAGTTAGAAAATAGGTTTTTAAGCCCACCGTTGCCATTTGCTTTCATTCTCTTAGGTTTCACTTTGCTCATCCATAAGATGACAGCAGAACAAAAGAAAGGTTTCAAACTTATTGGGCACAGCATCTTTGCTTCCAATCAAAGTTCAAAAACCAGTGGAGCAGCTCTGGGCGAACCAGGGCTAATGGGCCTCGAATCCTGCCCCCTTGCCGCTCCCTTCCTCAACCCCATATGGTCCCTCGGTTTCCCTTAATGAACCCCTAGGATACTAAGGAACATAATGCGAAGCTACAGTAGCAACCTTTAACGTCTAGAATTTTATGATTACTTCACTGTGATAACCTCAGTAAGTCAATTACAGCAAAGTCAAAGAAATCTGATCATTTATACAATTTTTCACACCCTTTAGACAACTTTTAAAAAGGAATCTCACCACTCATCTTTACTGCAAGGACATGCTGACCATGGAGTTGGGTACCTGGTAGGTAGTGAGGGAATGAGATAACATATTGCAGCGACTAGCTCCAAGTAAATCCACTTTCTGGCAAACATCCATCTTTAACTTGTCAAAAGAAGCTTTGCTATTTCTCACTTGAATCTGTACCTGTAACCACAAAAATGTTCATTATTATTTCTGATAAGACAGATATAAACATAGCATACTGGTTCATAATAAATATTTTCAGACACATAAAATTATAATAAGGAAAACAGATTCCTTCTTCCTATATTATTTTGCGATTAACGATGAAGATTTTGGCTATTTTTAGTAACTGCAGAAGATCCTTTCCAGCAGATAGCTCTATGCTAGCAAAGTAGGAAATGGTAAGTGGAAAGCATATAATTAAGAAGAAAATACTTATTCTAAATAAAAAGGAATATCCAAAACTACTCATGGATAATATAATATTTAGCTAAGAGTAGAAGAATAAATCCAGAGATGACATCAGTTAAAATGCTGAAAGGAAGAATAATATTCTGAATAGTGCAGGTATACTTATAAATTTAAAAACAGTTCTATCATATTTCTTAGCTATATAGTGAAATCACATGTGTCTACTCAACTTTTAAATATACTCATTCATTCAACAAATATTTATAAGGCATCTATTATGTGCCATATATATACATTTCAGGAAACCCTGGTAGCATAGTGGGTTAAGTGCTATGGCTGCTAACGAAAAGGTCAGCAGTTCGAATTCACCAGGTGCTTCTTGGAAACTCTATGGGGCAGTTCTACTCTGTCCTATGGGGTTGCTATGAGTCGGAATCGACTCGACAGCAAGGGGTTTAGTTTTATTATGTGCTAGGCACTGTTCTAGGCACTGGGGTTATTGTGATGGACAAGACGATGATCTTCCCCACTGTTCCCAAGTGGAGAGGCACAGGAAAAAAGTAGTAAATAGATTTATAAGAAAATTTCATGTTGCAAAGATAAAAAGACAAGTGACTAGAAATGTGACTACTTTTGATAAGATGATCAGGGAAGCCCTTGGTAAGACTGTGCATGACACTTGAACTGAGACAGAAAAATTTTAAGTGGGCCATGCTGAGACCCTGGGGAGAGCATTCCAGGTGTTGGAAAGAGCAAGGACAAAGGGTCTGACTGGGAAGTGCTTCTCGTGATTACAGGCAGGAAGGAATAGGGTAGGGCTTGATCATCATGAGCAAGTACAAGAGGAGGCTGCAGAGGGGTCAGGGAGAGACCTTGCAGGGCTTTTGGGGTGCAAATAAGAGGTTTCAATTATATTCTAATTGTCAAGGATTATAAAGGGGATGGAATACAGAGGTTGCTGTGGCCTGAGGCCATGTGTCCACCTACCTCACAGGGCTTTTAGGAGTAATCAATGAACTAAGCCGCCCAGGACAGACAGTACAGAGTACAGGCTCTATCAATATTAAATATCATTATTTTTATTATAACCCATTGCCGTCAAGTTGATTCTGACTCACAGCTACCCTCTAGGACAGAGCAGAACTGCCCCACAGAGTTTCCAAGGAGTGGCTGGTGGATCTGAACTGCTAGCCTTTTGGTTAGCAGCCAAACGCTTAACCACTACGCCACCAGGGCTCCGTTTTTCTTATAGGTACTCTGAATATTTATGAAGGAGTGAATGAATTTTATTATTCATGTATGCTAAATTTAGGGGATATAACTTATAATAAGGAATTCATTTAGCAAAAAAATATAACCATACCCAGATTGCTGCTTTAAAATTTTGTGGTCAAACACTGTATTGTGGCAGAATGAAAAATTTGATAAGCTGTATCTTTTCTTATAGTTAAAAATTATCTTACATAAAATTTTACTTAAGTTAAAATTTTTTCCTTAGTAATAAACTGTCTTCTTCCTGCAAACAAATCCTAAAACTCCAGGTAAGCAACATTTTAAGAGCTTAGATCTATTAGGAGAAGGATGAAGAGATTAATAAAAGAGGCTGATGGGGTGGGGAAAAGAATAAAAACATGCAGCAACATTTTCTCCTTCAACCCAAGATCTTAAAGCAATTGAGAATTTCTAATCTAACATATATTTCCCCAAAATAGTCTGCCATTTTATGATCTTGATTATTCTTTGGCAGTTCCAGTGATTCAGGTATCAAGAAAAGGAAAAGAATATATTTTTATACTTTTCTGAACTTTTCCATTTGTTTTAAGGTGTCTGGGTCCAGTTCTTGGGATACATCTTTCATCCACAGCAGAGCTCCTCTGTATTCTGTGCGTGCCTGTTCCATCCGGTTAATTGTCATCAAGGTGTCAGACACTGCCCTTTGACTGAATGTTTCCACTTCTTGTTTAAGACGAGACAGGGGCATATACAGGGCTAATCTGATGGCAGAGAGATAAAAATCAGAGGAATACACATCTCATAAGCAAAACAAAACTATAAAATGGCCATAAAACATTACTTGCTGTCAAGATGAGTCTACAAATAGGAAGTTATTAAAATATCTGAGGAACTTTAAAAAGAAAATAAGGATCATAGAGCTAGCTTTAGATTGTTAATAAAAATTTGTTTATATCTCCTCCTCTCCTTATTTTAAGAAATGCATAATTTTTGCAAACTCTGAATGTCAATCCATATACAAGTAACCTGCCAAATAAATATGCTATTTAGAAAAGAGTTCCGTGGGTAATAGAGACCCTGCCTTCACAAAGCATAATCCTATAAACAGGATGTCTTTCATTGGACAATTTAGGGACAGCTTGGGTATAGAAGGAGTGTTGTTACAGTGGTTAAGAGCTATAGCTGCTAACCAAAAGGTCAGCAGTTTGAATCCACCAGGCACTCCCTGGAAACCCTGTGGGGCAGTTCTACTCTGTCCTGTAAGGCCGCTATGAGTCGGAATTGACTGGATGGCAACTTCTTTTTTTTTTTTTTAGTATAGAAGAGCAAAGAAAATGCTAGAACTAATGAGAATCGTGTTCTTAGCAACTAAGAACAAGAACAAGAAAAGAAAGATTTATTTCATATATATTTAACACAATTAAAAAAAAAAAAAGAAAAGAAACAGGAGTTAAGTCCAACTAGTCTGCTCTGCTTTTGACTCAATGGCATAGAAAGGTCCTGTACTTAGTATTTTCTGTCTCTTCCTTCAAGATGCACTTTTGCACTGATATGGTATTTCAGAATAAAGCCCCTTAAGTTGGACACTGGCATTACAGTCTGACAGGCCTGTTTTTATTTTTCTTCTGAAAACACAATGATTTTGGCTGTATTTATTAATTGTAGGAGGTTCTTTATAGAAGGTATCTTTATGCTAAAAAATTGTAAAATGATAAATAGAAAGTATGTAAGAAAGAAGAAAAAAAAAAGTCTCCCATTAAAAAAAAAAAGTTCCAAGCAACCCATGGGTAGTATAAACCAAACCCGCTGCTGTTTAATCGATTCTGACTCAAAGCAACCCTACAGGACAGAGTAGAACGGCCTCATAGAGTTTCCAAGGAGTGCCTGATGGATTCAAACTGCCAGCCTTTTGGTCAGCAGCTGTAGCTCTTAACTACTATGCCATCAGGGTATCCACGGGTAGTATAGTATTAAGAAAAAGTGAAAAGAATACAATGAAAATATATACACTTAAATATTAGTAGTTCTGTGACCTGGATACATAAAACCGCTAAAGAAATTTACATAGAGGTTTAAAGGGTATTTCGAGGGATTAAGCAACCAGGAACTTCAAATTTTTACAACAACTGTTTTAAATACAAGATAATTAACGGTTAAGTATTAAAACGATATATTACAATATAGTTTTCTTTAATCCTCTATTGGAATGATCAGTGACCTCTACTAATATGCAAATTTAGGTACACATGTCAAAATTCTCATATTCACTACAGATTTAAGGATGATGAAAACCATGGTAAACCTTTGCTTGGCTGAAGAACACAGTGCCTTGCCAGTGGCATCCATCATTTTGCCAGCTTGAGTTACATCCCGTTCTGCTTGAAACTTTAAAAAGAGCCCTAGCTCATTTTCTTCCTCCGATATAACTAGAAAAAGATTACAGCATAGTTATTTTCATTTCATCATTTCTTTAAAACACACACACAACTAAAATTCTCACAGTATTAATTCTCTATACATAGGAACTACTTGGAAGAGGAAGAAGAGAGACTTATTTTTTAAATGAAAATTCCTGAGTTCTGTTTGTAAAGATTCTGATTTTCTATCTCTGGGGTGGGGCATGGGGCTCAGCTTTTTGACAAGCAGTTCGAATGGTTTTGAGGCAGTGAATCTATGGACCTCAATTTGGTAAACACTGCTCTTTAGTGACCAAAAAAAACCCCCAAACAAACCCGAAATTATAAAAAATAAAAACAAAACCATGAATTATGCATTTTGAAATGTGCAGAGATGCATTCTATCTAACAGGACTGCTGCTTACAAAGTATTTGTTTCTTATTTAAACTTCTTAACTTGTTCTTTTTGAATTTTATTGTGTTTTAGGTGAAAGTTTACAGCTTAAGTTAGTTTCTCATTCAAGAAGTTATTTATACACATATTACATTGTGACATTGGTTGCAATCCCCACAAAGTGACAGCACTCTCCCTGTCTCTACCTCCGTTCCCTGTTTCCACTTGTCCAGTTTTCCTGTCCCTTCCTGCCTTCTTGTCTTGCTTTTGGGTAGGATTTGCCCATTTGATTGGTATATTTGACCAGTGCCGGTTCAGAGATATTTGCTAGCTCCAGCTGTATGGTGTGAACAGTTAATGCGCTTAGCTGCTAAACAAAAAGTTGGCTGCCGAAGTCCACCAAAAGCACCTTGGAAGAAAGGCCTGGCAATCTACTTCAGAAAAATCAGCCACTGAAAACCCATGGAGCACAGTTCTATTATGACACACGTGGGGTTGCCATGAGTTGGAATTGGCTTGACAGTAACTGACTTATAACAAGTACAGAAACTGAGAGTAGCTGTTTAGAAATTTTTACCAATTTGCCTATTTTATATACATTAAATCTGATAATAAAAATATGTGAGCCTATATTTGCATGTCTTTTTTGTATTTCATTTTTCTAGTAAAGCATTTTCACAGTATTATACAAAAAATATCAGTTTATAACCGATTAAAAGTAAAAAACCCAAAAAACTGGTCCGTCACCACATACAGTTTTAGAAGCACTGATCGAGTGTAAGACACACTAGACACAATAAGACTAACAAGGGGGCAAGCCCATAACGTGTTCAAACTGTAAGGTTAAAGTGAAAAAAAAAAAAAGATAACACATCATGCTTAATTTCACCCTAATTTACTGATACAAAAATTGAAGTTAAAAACTGAAAGGGAAGTAAGTCCCTGGGTACCTCTGAGGCAGCAAGAGAACTCAGGCCTTCTCACTTACTCTCTCCCCACTCCTACAGCTTCTCTGTCATGCCTACGAGGGTGACCCCAGGACAAGGGGATGGCATTATGGGGGTTTATCTATACATTCTGTAGTATTATCTTTAATAAAACCATGTGCTACATTATCAACAATTAACAGAGTGGATGGAATTTGGGGATTCACATTAATATTCTGATTACTACTTGAGAGATGGAGCCTTGGTGGCACAGTGGTTAAGAGCTCAGCTGCTAACTCAAAGTCTGGCAGTTCCAATCCACCAGCCGTTCCTTAGAAACCCTCTATCCTACAAGGTCACTATGAGTTGGAATCAACTCTACGGCAACGGGCTATCATCATCACTTGAGAGATGCACAGATTATACATTTCTTTGAATCATAACTTCATAAAACACACCTCAGTGAAAGCTACCAGAAAAAAATTAATTTGTATATGATCCAGAAAGCCCTGTGAAAACTTGGAACACTTCATTAAGACCAAGTATCAATTTGAACATGAATCATCATTGAGCCTTACTCCTACCAGTGCAGAAAGGTAGGAGATGACGCTGAATTTGTGCTGATGCTCTGCCAGGATGTGCCTGCCAAAAATGAGAAGTCCCAGCCCCATGTGTTCTTCACCCACTCAGGTGATTCCCATTAAGGTTTACAGCACTTGACTACTCTACGTGGTTTGTCTGATGTTATTCCCAACAGAAGATGTATTAACAGAATAAAAAAAAAAAAAAAAGAAATCACATATTTATACATAATTTCAAAAAGAAAGACATAATGAAAGCTATGTATGTGTATTCCTTTCTTGTCCTAAAATGGGAAACCCTGGTGGCATAAGGATTAAGTGCTACGGCTGCTAACCAAGAGGTTGGCAGTTTGAATCTGCCAGGCGCTCCTTGGAAACTCTATCAGGCAGTTCTACTCCGTCCTATAGGGTCACTATGAGTCGGGATCAACTTGACAGCAGTGAGTTTGGTTTGGGTTTTGGTCCTAAAATGCTCCAAACGATCTAGAGGTTACAGGGCAAAACACAGGACACACAAATTTGCCAATGTTTCTTTACTTTTCCAATTTGTCACAGGACTCTCTTGGTCCAATGAATGTGATTAATGGCTGTACTTTTTGGTAAAATATTTCAGGTCCTTAGTAATCTAAGGGTTAATCTATAGGGTCGCTATGAGTCGGAATCGACTCGACGGCACTGGGTTTGGTTTGGTTTTGGGTTTGGTTCGCTTTTTGGTTTAGCAATCTAAAGAGCCCTGGTGGCTACTAACCGAAAGGTCGGTGGTTCGAACCCACCAGCCGCTCCATGGGAAAAAGATGTGGCAGTCTGCTCCCTTAAAGATGACAGCCTTGGAAACCCAAAAGTGCAGTTCTACTCTGTCCAAAAGGGTTGCTATGAGTCAGAATCGACTCGACGGCAACGAGTTGGTAATCTAACATTCTTCTCTTGCTTTAAACCAAAACCAAACCTGTTGCTGTCGAGTCGATTCTGACTCATAGCAACCCTACAGGACAGAGCAGAACTGCCCCACAGGGTTTCCAAGGAGTGCCTGGTGGATTTGAACTACCGACCTTTTAGTTAGCTGCCATAGCACTTAACCACTACGCCACCAGGGTTTCCAGTCTCTCCCTTTCTACAATTCCCAGTTACAAACTTTTCTGCCCACGTAGGCTGTTTTCACTCTTTAAGCTCATTTCCCTGCCTCCAAGTCTCTTCTTTCTCCATATACTCAACTTATATAAACCCTGTAAGTTTTACCTCAATTATCATCTACAGAGTTGCCTTTTCCAATTACTCTAATCTAGTTATTTTTCACTCCTAGGGATTCAGAGCTATGTCTGTATCACTATTCTGAACTCAATTATACTATGTTGTGTCATCTCTTATTATTTTACAAAAAATTGTTTCTCCAATTATTTCCTTGGGAAAAGCACAGAGCCTTGCACATAGCAGGTACTCAAAACTACTTGAGTAATCATGCTACTGGATTCCTTGCTTTAATGGGAAAATATACAACCTCTAATTATAAAGTGAAGAGATTAATTTATGTAGCTTCACAAGAAATTCACTTATTCACTGAACAAATATTTACTGAGTACTACCTATATGCCAGACATTATTTCTAGGCTTTGGGGTCAAGAACTAAATAAAAGAGATTCCTGTCCTTAAAGGGAGCATATTCTAACTTAGACACTGGGACCGAACTACTGGACTTGAAGGCTAATGACCACAGTCTCAGAGGACATCCAGGTCAATTGGCAAAACAGAGTTCATAAAAATCATGCTACATCCTAGCCTGGTGAGTAGTGTCTGGGATCTTAAAAGCTTGTGAGTGGCCATCTAAGATACAACTATTGGTCTCTTCCCACCTGAAGCAAAGGAGAACAAAGAAAACCAAAGACTCAAGGAAGCAATTAGTCCAAAGGACTAATGGTCCACATGAACCACAACCTCCTCTAACCTTGAGACCAGAAGAACTAGATGGTACCTGGCTACCACTACCGATCACTCTGACTGGGATCACAACAGAAGGTCCTGGTTAGAATGGGTAAAAAATGTAGGACAAAATTCAATTAAAAAAAAAAAAAAGACCAGACTTACTGGTCTGAAAGAGATTGGAGGAGCCCCTGAGACTACTGACCTAACACAGTCTTCTAACTTGAAACTGAAGACACTCCTGAAGGCCATCTTCAGCCAAATAATAGACCGAGCTATAAAATAAACAATGACATCTGTGAAGAATGTGCTCCTTAGAACAATCAACTATATGAGAATAAAAGGGCAACACTTGCCCTAAACCAAAGATGAGAAACCGGACTAATGGAAACAGGGAACCCAGGGAATAAATGGGAAAAGTGCTAAGACATTGCAGGGATTGCAGCCAATGTCACAGAACAATCTGTGTAAGAATCATTAATTGGAAAACTAATTTGCTATGTAAACTTTCACCTAAAGCGCAATAAAATGTTAAAAAAAGATAGATAATAGATTAAGATAAACATACATATTTTAAATGGATGAAAACTGAGTGATATGCAAATAAAGAGCATATTCTAGTGGTAGAAAGAAAAACAATAGATAAAATACATACCCACTACCCACTGCCATCAAGTCAATTCCGACTCATAGCGACCCTATAGGACAGAGTAGAACTGCCCCACAGGGTTTTCAAGGAGCAGCTGGCGGATTTGAACTGCCAACCTCTTGGTTAGCAGCTGTAGCACTTAACCACTACATCACCAGGGTTTCCAGATAAAATACATAGAATGTTGGATATTGTTAAGTGCTATTGTTATAATGAGAATTAAGAGGGAGAGAGGCATTGCACTGTAGATATGGGGTCAAGAAAGTCCTCACTAAAAAGATGACATTTGACCAACACTTAGGAAGTTAGGGAGTCCACTGTGCAGTATCTCGGGGTGGAGAATGCCTGCTGTGGAGGAGACCAATGTGGCTGAAGAGGAGAAAGAGTCAACCATCATCAAAGCGGTGGTCAGGTCCAGTAGGGCCAGGCAGCCAGTGTATTTAAAACAGGAGAGGAGATCCAAAGACTGAGTTCCAATCTTAAGATGTCTAGGAGAGAGGAGAATTCAGCAAAAGCAGGATACTGAGAAGGAATGGGAAATGCTGGTGGTGTAGTGGTTAAGAGCTACAGCTGCTAACCAAAAGGTCGTTAGTTCGAATCCTCCAGGTGCTCCTTGGAAACTCTACTGGGCAGTTCTACTCTGTCCTGTAGGGTCACTATGAGTTGGAATCTACTCGATGGCAGTGGGGTTTTTTTTTTTTTTTTTTTAAAGAAGGAATGACCAATAGGAGAAAAACCAGGGAAGCATGGTTGTATCAAGAAAGAGGGATAATCAACTGTGACAAATAATATAAGTCAAATAAGGATTGAAAATTGGCTACTGAGTTTAGTTCTTCATGACCTTGCTAAGAACAATTCCATGAAGTGGTGGGGATGAAAACCTGCTGAGGTGAGTGAAAGAGAGAAACTGAAAACCATGCATACAGGCAATTATTTCTAATTTTCCTATAAACAGGAACAGAGGAATGAAATAGTAACTGCAAGGGCAAGGAGGGGTCAAGAGAGGGACTTCTTAAATGATGGAAGCAAACAATCAAACCAGCAGGAGAACTGAACATCAGAAAGATGAATGAGTGAAAAAGAAGAAGATCCTCAACGAGGTGGATTGACATGGTGGCTGCAACAATGGGCTCAAGGATAAAAATGATTGTGAGGATGGCGCAGGACCAGGCAGTGTTTCGTTCTGTTGTACATAGGGTCACTATGAGTGGGAACTGACTCAACGGCACCTAACAACAACAACAGGGACTTTGAGAATGGATCACTCTGAATATTTATATTTTACCATAAGAAACTTCACAAAATAGTTCAATAAACTATACTTTTACATTAAATCTTTAATTAAAAAAATGCAAACTAATATTTATTTTAAATGGGAATTATCCGAGAGATATCTATGATTTCATACCATTGAGTCTTAGCTGATATTTTTCAACTATCTTCAAAAGTTCAGTGCAGGTCTCTTGAATGGAGTGAAAAACCTTGAAAAATAAATTTTATTAGAACAATTTTAAGAACCATAAGTAAATATATCTATTACAAGCACTTCAAATGTAGACATTTTCCTCTTCTAAGTATTATATCTATTTTAGAAATGTCTATATTCTTTGGCTATGAGTTCTTCACTTGCTTTGACTTCTGATATAGAAAACACATTTAGATTTTCCCTGTATGGGCGGGATTCCTAAGGAATACTTCTGAACAGAAATAATTAAATTTTGTTAATTTGTCATCTATTTGCATATTTATCATGGCAATGGCTGAAGTTCACTTTTTAAAAAAATGAAGAAAACATTTAGTAGATGAAGACCTATTTAATTGGATCTATATTTTTAAGAATTCCAACATAATTATATTCCAAACATAAAAGAACCCCTGCTTCACCGTATTTGTAAGAAAACCCAGTGCTGTAGCAGTTACCTTAAATTAGTGTATGTACATAAAACTAGTAAAACTGCATTTAAAAATCCAGGCTTTTTCATTTTAATTAGTTAAATTACCTGAGAGTTCCCTGTAGCTAGTTTAATTACTTAAAAGTATAAAACATTTACAGGCTTAGTTTCATGGCCATTGTTGCATGTACTTAAAACAGAGCCAAAATCAGCATTATGAAGTACTTCAATAATTCTAGCCCTTAATAATAGCAACAAAAACTCCAACTTATGAAATCTTCATTTATTATTTGATTTCAATTAATTGATTTCAGTGAGGTATAAGACCTAACATCAAAGCACTATTAAAATATTATGACATGATATAAGATGAATATATTGTCCCAAGTGGGAATATCATAAATTTGTTAATATTTAGCTTAAAACTATAATACACGTGCCATAGAAATTATTTAGCTCATGATTTATTGAATGTAGTGAATACCAGCTCTGCCAACTCTCAATTTGTCGGAATGACCTTCTATCCAGAAGATGTGACTGACAGCCAAACACAACTAAACATTCTATTAACAAGTATGTATTTATCCCCGTAAGCTCTTCAATGTGAAAGCTTGCTATATAGTTTCCTTTGTAGTCTCAAATAATAAACAATTATACGCTATACATATAGGGTCACTATGAGCCGGAATCGACAACAATAGGGTTTAGTTTTTTGGTTTTTATATGCAATGAAAAACAAAATCCTCAAATTTACCTCAAGTTTCGCATCCAGTTCAGCATCAGACGCCACGACATGCTCATCCTCTTTTTTTCCTGTTGCTTTGATAAAGACCTGTTTAGTTTTCCAGTATTTCTTTTGCATTCTGCTGACTACTGACTGGTTATCTTCTGATCTGGGTTGCCCAAAGGAATCCATGGAGTGACTACAAGAAACAGACTAAAATTAAACTTCTTCAAAAGTATTTTCCATAGTAAGAATCTATTTAGTCAATGTTTAATCTAATTGACAAACTAAAAAAGATACTAAATAGATTATTAATGTTAATAGCCAAACACGTTAATGCTTGCTCTGTATGGTCTGAATTTATGCTATAATTACAACCTGTACTTTTAAGAAACAGGAAAAAAATGATATACAGTATTAGTTACCTAGTGTTACTATAACAGAAATACCATAAGCGGATGGCTTTAACAATTGTTTCACAGTCTAGTAGGATACAAGTCCAAATTCAGGGCACCAGCTCCTGGGAAAGGTTATCTCTCTGTCGACTCTGGAGGAAGATCCTGGTCATCAATCTTCCCTTGGTCTAGGTGTTTCTCTGCACAGGAAACCTGGGTCCAAAGGAAGTGTTCTGCTCCTGGCTCTTCTTTCTTGGTGGCATGGCATCCCCATGTCTCTCTGCTCGCTTCTCTCTTTTATATCTCAAAAGAGATTGGCTTAAGACACAATCTAATCCTGTAGATCTTATCAACATAACTGCCACTAATCCATCTCATTAACATGACAGAACGTACAACACACAGGAAAATCACATAGATGACAAAATAGTGGACAATCATACAATACTGGGAATCATGGCTTGGCCAAACTGATATACATATTTTTTTGGGACACAATTCAATGCATGACAGATATATTAATTTTGATTTATAATTTCAGAAAGAACAAACAGTATTTAAATAATTAGAAAATAAGACTTAAAAATGTTGATAAATCAGCAAGACATTCAAAATATAAACAATATATTATCAGAGAGAAAAACTGAACCAGAAAATGAAATATTATTTTAGTTTTTTGAAAGAATGGATGAGAAAATTGTATGTCAAATGTTCTTGATAAAGTATCAAACACTAAATTCTTAGGTCAAAAAATGATATTAAAACTAATCCCCTACGAAGCTTAGAATTCTATTGCCAATTTTACCACAAATTTCAGGACGCCTCCCCCAGCCTTCTGCTATGCCTGGTGTCTCCAAATGCAGTCTCTCATGTTATGAAGATCAAATGGGATAACACATGTAAAACTGCTTTGAAAACCATAAAGTATAAGGAATTATTATAATTATTATTACACAGAGCCTATAATTAAACAAGAATGTATAAAATGTAAGTTTTTAAAACTATCTTTATTTAATTGACAAAATGACTGCAAAGCTCATCCCAGAGAATAACCTGGAAAAGAGGATTTGACTTTTAATTGGATGCCCTTGGAAATACACTACAAAGGTGTCCAATTAAGAATGGAGATTGGCCACATCTGCTTTCCTTTCCCAAATCCCCACTAAAATAAAAATAAAAGAGTAAAACAAAAAAAGTAATCAGTTAACTCGTAAATATAAATGAGTAAGTATAGAGACACGAGCAGAAGAGAGATTTCAGTAAATATTTGAAAGACAGCAGAGAAAGTAATAACCTAAGTAACTAACCAATTACCTAGCAGAATCTCTGAGACACACACCATTTGGAAGTAGAAGGAGGATTCACTGCCAGTCTGTATACAGCCTGGTTGCGGCCTGAAGCCTCTCCCTAATCTGTGCCACTCAATGGGAGTTGAAGAAAGCTAACCAGGAAAGCTCTGGATTTGGGTATGTAGACTCAGTAGAGGGTTGGGCCTGAAAGCAGAAAGATTAAGTGAAAGTTTACAAATTGATTCACTTAATGTCAAGCTCTTTTCCCCTTCCTTGGGCTCCTGTAGCTAAGCATTCACACCACAAATACACACATGCTCTCCACTTCTCAGAGAAACCAGAAGATAATCTTCTCTGGAAAAAAATTTAAAGTTTCAGAGAAAGAGTGTGTTACTTGAGCATTCCAAAAAGGGGGGTCCCCTGTCTATTCACCCTAGAGCAAAACTCACCAGTCGACAAATTCTCCCATACATACAATGCTTCCAAGCGGCTGTTAGTCTTACTGTTAAATATAAATGGAGAGCCAAAGATCACAGATAACTGAAGCAAGTCTCTAACATGAAAGACCCCCACCCCAAACCAATAGAAAAAAAGAAAACGGCTAATAGAAAGCAAAGACGATACAGAGAAAAATAAAACAAAAAACTACCCTCTAATATTCTCTCGTACAGACCCTATAGGACAGAGTAGAGCTGCCCAGTAGAGTTTCCAAGGAGTGCCTGGTGGATTCGAACTGCTAACCTTTTGGTTAGCAGCCATAGCATTTAACCACTACACCACCAGGGTTTCCAACTGAGATTCTCAGGTAAGTAAAAATACTGCTCCCATGAAAAAAAAGAACAATATCACTAAGAAAGAGTAATAAGAAAGAACTCCTAAAAAAAAAAAAAAAAGGACAGCTGAAACAAACAAACAAAAAAAAAAAAGGGTTGAAAAAGAACTACCTCAGAAGGTAGAACAAAAAAAAGATAAAATCAGAAACTCAGTCCAAAAAGTCCAATATTTGACTAAAAAGTATCTATACATTGCCTAATGGAAGAAACAATTCAAGAAATTTTCCTGTAACTGAAAGACACAAATCTCCATTACTTTCAGGAATACCAGAAATAAAAAGATCCTAATAGTTTTAATATAGAAAAAGTAGATCACATACAAAGCACTGGGAGTCAGAATAAGAGCAGATTTCTCAAAAGCAGCAATGCAAGCTAGAAGAGCAAAATGAAGAAAAAAACGCAACCCAGAAGAGCAATGAAGGGAAGGCCCAGGATGACAGCTGCGCAGAGGCCTATGAGGGGAGCAGGGGAACATAGCTGATATTGTTTGCACATATGGAAACATGTACTGATAGTCATGCAGCAGAGATTTTAGAAGGAAAGATCAATAGTAGGCATTAAGAAAACTAGGTTAATGAGAAAAAAAAAGCCATTAGTAATTCCAGTAAAAGTGAAGACAAATGACATTCACAAAAGGAGGCATGGTTATAGTGACTCAGTTGTTTTAATATTTGATAGTTCAGAGTAAACACTTGATTTAATAAAAATTATCTGTTGGGACAATGGGGAGGACAGGTGGGTACGCTGGTGCTAAAGAATAGCTAAGTCCTCATCTGCTGTAAGTCAGTAAATAATGCCACACATTAATCAATCAAAAATGTGGCAGTATTTTTTTTTAAGCAGCAATATAAACATACGATTTAGGAGTAACAGGGTTGAAGGCAGGTGCTGCTAGAGACTGCCACTGAAGACTCCTTCTATACATTATGATCCTTTAACACTATTTGACTTTTAAAAGTCATGCATATGTATACCTTTGATAAAATAAGTTATTTTGAAAAACAAAACTGAACTCGAACTGTAGTAATTGAAGTGGTACTGGCCCCACAGGCACATCAGTAGAAGAAATACACAGAGACTGAAAACTAAGAATTTAGTATACACATTAGTTTCCTGTGTCAAAAATGACCACAAATTTGGTGGCTTAAAATAATATAAATTTATTCTCTCACAGTTCTAGAGGCTAGAAATCCTCAATCAAGCTGGCAGGGCCACACTCTCTTGAAGGCTCTAGGGGAGGATTCATTCCTTGACTCCTCCAGCTTCTGGTGGTTGCCAACATTCTTTGACTTGTGGCTGCATGACTTCAATCTCTGCCTCTGTCTTACCATCCCATTCTCTTCTGTGTGTTTAACCTCTCTCTGCCCCTCTCATGTTATAAGGACTCTTGTGATGCCTCTGAGGGCTCTCCTGAATAATACAAGATAATTGCCTCATGTCAAAATCCTTCATTTAACCACATCTGCAAAAGCTTTACTGTCTAAGATAACATTCACAGGTTCCAGGGATTAGGACCTAATATCTTTGGGAGCCATCATTCAGTCCATTACAATTAATGAGGCATTTCAAATCAGCGGAAAAGGGGTATATTCAATAAATGATGTTGAGACAAAAAATGGATAAAGATTTAAATGTTAAAACCCTAATATCATTGCAAAAAACATATCACAAAATTTAATACTCAGCCATGATTTAAAAAAAAAAAAAAACTCTCAACAAACTATAAATGAAAAAGAACATCAGCAAAAAACTTACAGCTAACATCATATTTGCACATCAGAAGCAAAGATGGCAAGTCTTTGTCTCACATACTTTGGACATGTTATCAGGAGGGACCAGTCTTTGGAGGAGGACATCATGCTTGGTAAAGTCGAGGGTGAACAAAAAAGAGGAAGACTCTCAACGAGATGGACTCACAGAGAGGCTGGAACAATGGGCTCAGGCATAACAACGATTGTTAGCATGGTGCAGGACCATGTAGTGTTTCCTTCTGTTGTACACAGGATCACTATGAACTGGAACCAACTCAACAGCACCTAACAACAACAACATCACACTTAACTGTGGCATGCTAGATATTTTCTTTAAAGATCGGGAGCATGGTAAAAATGACTGCTCATACCACTTCTATTCTACATTGTACTGTAGATTCTTGCCATGCAATAAGGCAAGAAAAAGGGCAAAAAGATTTAAAGAACTAAAACTGTCTTTATTCAGCAAAGACATGATCATATATATAAAAATCTTAAAGAATCTAGGACTATTGAGTGAATTTAGCAATGATATAAAGTCAATCATAAATCTATTGCATTTCTATATTTCATTAGCAACAAGTGAAAAATAAAATTTAAAACCTATTACCATTTTCAATGATATCCAAAAGTATGAAATATTTAGCAATATTCAATGAAAGATCAGACGACTATTTTTTAAAATATTTTATTGCATTTTAATTGAAAAGCTTACATAGCAAACTAGGTTCCCATTTAATAATTTTTGTACTAATTGTTCCTTGACATTGGTTACAATTTTCACAATGTGTCAGCATTCTCTTTATTCCCATTTTGTTTGTTTTGTTTCTATTGATCTAGCTTGCCTGCCCCTCCTTGCCTTTTCATCTTTGCTTTTGGGTAAATGTTGGCCATTTGGTCTCATGTAGTTGATTGCTTAAGGGACCACATTACTCATGGGTGATATTGTTTATTTTATAACCCAATCTATTATTTGGCGAATGGTGATCTCGGGAGTGGCTTCAGTTCCAAGTTCAAAGGGTATCTTTAGGCAAAAATCTCAGGCGTTCCTCTAGTCTCTATAGGTCTGGTAAGTCTGGCCTTTTTTCAGGAAATTGTAATTTTGTTCTACATTTTTCTCCCATTCTTTTTGGGGCCTTCTAATGTGTCTCTGGTCAGAATGTTTAGTAGTGGTAGATGGGTACCATCTAGTTCTTCTGATCTTCGGCTAGAAGAGGCCATGGTTTGTGTGGGCTATCAGTCCTGTGGACTAGTTTTTTCTCTGAGTACCAGACTACTGTTGAAAACTACAGAACACTGCTAAGAAAAATTAATTGAGCAAATCCAGAAACAGATCCACAAATACACAGCAGAATGATTTTTGACAAAAGCACCATATTCAATGGCATAAAGGATAGTCTTCTTAACCAATAGTACTAGAATGATTGGATATCCATATGTCAAAAAAAGATATACATACCTGTACACAAACTTTGATATGTATAAAATATACATAAAATCTAAAACTGTAAAATTCCTAGAAAAGAATATCTTTGCAACCTTGGGGTAGACAAGGATTTCTTAGACTACAGAAAACATGAACCATAAAACAAAAAATTGATAAATTAGATTTCATAAAAATTAAAAACTTTTGCTCTTTGAAAGACATCATTAAAAAATGAAAAGTCTGGGAGAAAATATCTGCTACATATGATGAAAGACTTGTGTTCAGAATATATCAAAAATGCTTATAACTCAGTAATAAGACAATCTGATTTTTTTAAATGGGCAAATGATTTGAGCAAACTCACAAAAGAATATATACAAATGACCAATAAGCATATAAAAAGATGCTCAACATCATTACTTATCAGGGAAATAATAATACCAGAAAAAGATACCATTATACACCCATTTTAAATTTGCTTAAAGAAGATAAAAACTAAAACTTAATTCCAACTCTTGGCAAGGATGGAGAACAACTAGAACTTTCATAATTTACTGCTAGGAATGTAAAAAGGTATAAAAACTTTGGTAAAGTTTGATAGTTTCTTATAAAGTTAAAAGTACACTTACCATAAAACTCAGCAATTGTACTCTTAGGCATTTACCCAAAAGAAATGAAAATATATGCCCATACAAAGACCTGGACACAAACGTTCATACCGGCTTTATTTATAATGGCCAAAAATTAGAATGTCCATCAATCCAAATATCCATCAACAGGTGAAGAGATGAACAGATTGTAGTCTATCCATGCGATAAAATACTACTGAGCAATAAAAAAAAAGAATATTTGCTGAAAGCATGAATTCTCAACTCACAATGATATACCATTGCACAAACCCACCAGAATGACTTAAATGAAAAAGGATAACAACAAAATTGGTGAGGATGTAAGTTACTGCAACTCTCACATATTGCTGATGAAAGCACAAAATATTATAATCATCTTATAAAAAGGTCTGGAAGTTCCTTATAAAACTAAATACACTTCTACTTCATTATCTAGAAATTCCACTAATAGGTATTTAAAGCTTTATGTGGGCAGAGATTTTCATCTGTTTATGAGCAAGTAGTGTGGGGCACACAGTATATGATCAATGCTTACTGAATGAATGAATGTGCTTGTTTATTTCAGCATTGTGCAAAAAGTAAAAAATAGAAAGGCTGGGAAATGGGAAACAAAATAATAGAAGTAACAGTAAATAACTGGAAACAATTAAAAAATATGGGTAAAAATATGGAATATTCATGACAGAATATTATATAAAACAAATACACTAGTGACTAGGTCTATTAATATCAACCCAAACAGATTTTAAAAACAATACTGAGTCTAGTACACCAACATTCATTGCAGCATTGTTCACAATGGCCATTAGACAGAAACAAATGAATGGGTAAACAATATTGTGGTATATGCATACGATGGAATATTATTGAGCCATAAAGAAAAATGAAGTTCAGCTGCGAAGGCCAGGGAGCAGGGGCACGAGTCTGGGGACCATGGTTTCAGGGGTCATCTAGGTCAACTGGCATAATAACATCTATTAAGAAAACATCCTGCATTCCACTTTGGTGAGTGGCATCTGGGGTCTTAAACGCTAGCAAGCGGCCATCTCAGATGCATCAATTGGTCTCAACCCATCTGGAGCAAAGGAGAAGGAAGACCACCAGAGACACAAGGTAATTATGAGCCCAAGAGACAAAAAGGGCCATATAAATCAGAGACCCCATCAGCCTGAGACCAGAAGATAGATGATGGCTGGTTACAACCGATGACTGTCCTGACAGGGAACACAACAGAGAATCCCTGATGGAGCAGGAGCGCAGTAGGATGCAGACCTCAAATTCTCGTAAAAAGACCAGACTTAATGGTCTGACTGAGACTAGAAGGACTCCGGGAGTCATGGTCCCCTTCTGTTAGCCTAAGACTGGAACCATTCCCAAAACCAACTCTTCAGACAGGGATTAGCCTGGACTGTAAGAAAGAAAATATTGGTGAAGAGCGAAGCTTCTTGGCTCAAAAAGACGTGAGACTATGTGGGCAGCTCCTGTCTGGAGGGAAGATGGGAGGGCAGAAAGGGACAGAGGGTGGCTGAATAGACACAGGGAATACAGGGTGGAGAGAAGGAGTGTGCTGTCTCATTGGGGAGGGGAGAGCAACTAGGATTACATAGCAAGGTGTGTATAGATTTTTGTATGAGAGACGGACTTGATTTGTCAACTTCCACTTAAAGCACAACATCCATGCTACCACATGGATGAACCTTGAAAACATTACGCTAAGTGAAATGACACAAAAGGACAAATGTGGTATGATCCTGTTAATCTAGAGTAGGTAAATGCAGAGAGACCAAAGTAGATTAGTGGATACTAAGTATTGGGGGTAAAGAGGACTGAGGGGTTATTGCTTAATTTCTGTTGGGGGTGATGAAAAAATTTTGGAAATAATGGTGACAGTTCAACAACATTGTGAATATAATTAATGCCAGTGGACTGAACACTTAGATATGGCAAATACATACATTTTACCATAATTAAACAAATACTGAGTGAAAAAACAATTTGCAGACTATATTCAATGTATTTAAAATATAAAGACTTGTGCCATGTTAGTGGATGCATATAAAATATAAATACATTAAAAAAAAAATACAAACATGGACACCAACTCATGATGGTATTTATCTGGTTAGGGATCAAAGTGGGCAAGGAGAGAATGAGCAGGGTAGAAAAGGACCTTTAGCATTACTGGAAATGTTTTATTTAAAAAAAATATTGAAAAGAAATATAGCCAAAAAATGTCAGCTGTTGTAAATACAGATACTGCATTGTTTGTTTGTTTTATTTTTTTTTTATCTCAACTAAGTTAACAACAAAAAAGAAGAAAAAAAAACGTGTTATATGAAATATGCAAATGCAGAGAGACCAATGCTTATTAGTGGTTACCAAGGATGGGAGGAAAGGGGCAAGCGGGAATCATTACTTAGGGGACCATTGAGTTTCTGTTTAATGGTGGTGCAATAATTTGGAAAAGAATAGCGGTAGTGGTGGCACAACATGATGATGGTAATCAATCTCACTGAATTGTATGTGTAAAAATTGTTGAATTGGCAAATGTTTTCTTATATATATTTTTACCACAATAAAAAAAGTGATAAAACAACAAAAAAAAAAGTGTTATTTGTAAAGGAGTCAACAATGACATAAAAAAAAAAAAAAAAACACCTAGTGCCGTCGAGTCAATTCCGACTCATAGCGACCCTATAGGACAGAGTAGAACTGCCCCATAGAGTTTCCAAGGAGCGCCTGGCAGATTCGAACTTCCCACCCTTGGGTTAGCAGCCGTAGCACTTAACCACTACACCACCAGCGTTTCCGACATAATAATAGAGACACATATATAGAAAGTGACCAACTTTTAATGTGAATACTGGATCCAAGCAGAACTTTGAAGTCTGACTTCAGGAAAAAGGTAAAAATTAAGAGATGAATGAACAACAGACAAAATGGAAAAAGTTATAAAGGTGTTTTTAAACAACAAAAGCCAGTTCACAGGAGGAAACTTTTCTAGATACAAACATATTTAAATTTTTTCACGAAATCCATCTGTTGCTGTTAAAGAATACAAAAATAAAATTTTAAAGGCAGTGCACTGACTACTGAAAAAGCAAACTGTAAAAATAAGGAAAAAAAAGTTAAATATAGGGTATATCACACAATGAAACCACCAATTACTGCAATATAGTAGAGCAAAACAATATACTATTTTATATCTGATATTTAATGTTTGGTTCTAGGTCAGTCATTGCATAAATTTTGTCTTATTGCCTTTCAAATACAATAAAAATGTGGCTTCCTACTTTCCCCACCAGTCCCATGTTTGCAGTTTTTGCAGTTTGGACTGGCTGACCTCTGTCCATTTTTCTAACTCAAAAATTAAAACGATCTGTTCAACAATTATAATTATTGGGAATTAGAGCAATGCCTTGCACAAGGTTGGTGCATCAATGACTAGATGTACAATAATTTGGCACTATTAAATACAGAAATTTAACCACTAGCTATGTTGGGCAGATAAATATAAAACTATAAAAAATTTGGTCGTATAAAAACATATACATATCGTTAGATGTTTATTTGGCCAATAAATATATAATTAGCTCCTATTGAAGGACGAGGCACCTGTGGCTATTCCATAAATATTGATGTGAAGATGATTAAAGTAATATCGCCTTCCACTACGTGAAAACCAAATAAATCAATACATAAATACCGAGAGAAAACCCAAAGCCATGGAAAAACATCTTTCCGATATGCTATTTCACAGTGATCCAGGGTTTATAAAAGCTTTCTTGCTCTGTGCATCGAGACGATCTATTACATGAATAATCCCACCCGGTAAACCCACAGTACCGCGGGTTTGACTAGTTGCCAGGACGGATTTTCTCCCCCTTCTCCATCTTTCTCAGAGCACCAGGTATCTGACCACTGACATCATCTGGGCACCTGACCAGCTGAATCCCGTTTCCGGGGCCCACAAACCGGATCAGTGCCGGGAGCCTCCGGCAGCAGGATTTGTGCGCGCAACACGTCCGGGGCTCGTGCGTTCCGTGCGCTCACCTCAAGCCGCACGTTTGTTTTGCTTTTACCAATCGTTTGCTGCTTCGTTTCTTAAAAAGGCCTTCCCATTACAAAATAATAATGAAATAAAAACAGGGATAACATAAAAAAAAAAAAAAAAAAAAGGAGGTCAGCAGAAAAGCACCTTATGCTGTGAGCAGCTGCCTCTAGGGGAAGAGATCTCCACCTTCGATAGAAATGACCCAAACAAGCCTCAGGCCGCAGCGCACGTTCGCGACCCGGGCGGGTGGCTAAAAGCTCTTTTCGGCCGGTCAGAACCCAGTCACACCCAAACCCTCTCCTTGCCACTTCTCTCGGAGCGAGTCCGGGGGAGCTCAGACCAGGATCTCGCCGGAAAATGAGGCCCGGGGGGCCGGAGTCCTCGAGCGAAAGGAGGAGGCGGGCGAGACCCCGAGAGGCCGCGTGAGCGCGTCTCCCGCCGTGGCTCGACCGCCCCCTACACACCCGGCCGTTGCCGTGGTAACCCAGGCTTTGGCCTCCGGCTGGGACGCCCGGAAAGAGTCCCTTTCGGTCTGCAGACGACCTGGCAGAGCCTCTGCCTAGAAGGGAAGGAGGGAAGGGGCTGTAGGTGCTCACCACCACGCTGGAGCCACGACGTGCCGGTCTTCTGCCGCCCCGGGTCAGGCTCGGCCCCGCGGAAGCCGTCTCGGCGCCCGTTCGCGCCGTCCCGCCGCACCGCGACCAGCCAGGCCGCTCCCGCAGCTTGTGCCCCTCCGCTCCAGTGCGTGGAGGTGTCGGGCTCCGGCTCTGGCTCCGGGAGGCGGGAGATTTAAACCCGGCGTCCTGGAGCGCGCGGGGGCCGGGAGCTGCGCCGCCTGCCGCGGCTCGGCCGGGCGTCGGGTTCGCGCCCTCAAACCCCTCGGGGACCCCGGCTCCGGACCAGCTCGAGCCTGCAGCTCTCGCAGTCCGTTGTTGAACTCCGTAACCCTCTCTTGTTTCTCATTTCCCGAGTTCCTCGTTATAAATTGGAATGAAAACACCCAACTGATCAGAACATAAGGAACTGGTTGTGAGGCCTTTGAAGCATGGGGTGAGTGGAACGAACTCTCCGTCTCCTTTTCTGAGCCCCCCGCACCCTTAGCCAGGTTCTTCCCTCCCGTCTCCGAGCCCCCACTGCACCTGTCAGACCCTCTGCTGCCCTTATTAGGAGCCCGTACTTCAGAGTCATTCCTAAATCCGCGGGCGCTTCTCAGTACCAGGATCTGGCGCGAGGTAGAGGCTCACGCGCTGTATTTAACTCTCATGTTAAAAGTTTAAAGAGGATTAAGTTAGTAACTGTTAATAACTGACCTCAAATGCACATATATAAATAACCATGTTTTTTGGCCATAAATGAGTCTTCTAGAGAAACGGTAAAATCTGAACTTAAAAACCAATTTTAGAAAAAATTTGGAACGAAGGCAAAAGTAAAACGATTACTGTCGAGAGATAATTTGATAAATTATTTCAAAGTGTTTAAGTGACTATAAAAATCAACTTCCTTAAAAAGTCTGCAGAAAGTTAATTGCAATTGTGACACAGACTAGCCAGGAAGAGCTTACACTTGAGGTGAGATTCTGGAATATTAATATTACAAAGTACTCACGTTAACCTGAACAAAGTAGTTCTAGAAGAGGAAAAAGGGAGGGCTGTTTAATAATAGAGAAGGTAAATTTGGATTGAAAATTTTAAGATGTCTTTAGAACAAGGATTCTTGTGCAGAGATTTATGGGGTTCAAGGAATCAGTGAATACTCTGAAACTATATGCAAAATTTTGGTAAATACCATCTTTCTGAGGAGTCTACAGCTTTTCTCAGATTCTCAAAGTCCAAAGAATTGCTTGGCAACAGTGGCTAATTACTGCACTTCCTTGGGGCAACTTTCCTGACCCATTTATGCTAAGTCTGGATACCCTCCTAAGGCGCATACCTCCACTCCCAGTCAACAACTATACTGTATTGTGATCATTACTTGCCTGTTTCCCTCCATTACATGCTGACTTCTCCAAAATGAAAACCTTGTGTATTTCTGGAGCCTTAGCTCCTAGCACAGTGCCTCATACTAGGCCCCAAATAAATGTTTATCCAATCAGTGAATAAATGAGATGGCTGATGAACAACTAAAGAATACAGTATGCCTAAAAAGAACTGAATCCTCTCCCCTCCCCCTGAAGCAGGGAAAGGTCCTCCCAGAACACACCAAGAAGTCAGAGTATGGGGTAAACCTGCTGGTTTTGTTTACTTAAGGAAAATTACAAAAAGATACACAATGTCTCCAAGCCATCAAAAAATAGAGCATTTACACATCACTTTTCCTTCACAAGTCCTAAGAAAAGTATGCAAGTGGTGCCAGAGTGTAGGAATGGTTTCAGCAAATAAGGCAGAGCTACTGATGCCCCTCCAGGGCAGGAATGAGGTCTTACTCATGGTATTCAATAAATGTTTGTTGAATGAATGAATAATCTTCCTTGAGCCGCTGGACTGATAAGATCCAACTTGACTGGATTGATAAGACCAGTCCTTGGGTGTCAGCGAAAAAGAGGAAGACCCTCAACAACATGGACACAGTGGCTGCATATAGCAACGATTGTGAGGATGGTGCAGAACCAGGCAACCTTTCGCTGTGTAATACGTAAGGTCACCAAGTTGGAAGCGACTTCACAGCACCTAATAACAACATACTTTTATATGGATTTAATTTCACTTAGAAGCACAAACATTTACAGAACTGTCATATTTCCCATCAACATATTAAGACAGAGAGCAAAGGCCCTGTGATCGGAGGGTGCCTGTATGAGAAACTGCAAAGAGACTGGTGTGGTTAGAGAAGAAGCAAGTAAAAGAGAAATAGACTATACTATCAGGGAGGTAATAGGGGGTTGGGTGTGGAACCTAGGGACTTATTAAGACAAGGAACAGAGGGCCCGCGAAATGTGCAAACAGAGTAACAAGAAATGGGCCAGGGCGCAGAAACAAAGCCATTTCCCAGAACAATGGGGCAGGGCATATAAAAATAGCCTGCATACTTCTTTAAAGTTGCCTTTCAGAAGCAGCTGGAGAAAACCAGGCCCAGGGACACGCGCAGAACATCTACCTGTGACCACTGTGTGACCTTCCACCAGAGGCAGCGAGGGGCTACAGCTCCAGCCGGGGAATCAAACCCAGGGAGCGAGAGACTGCATAGGCGCGACACCCCATGATAAGTCCTGCTACGAATCCCAGAGGCCTCCAGGACAGGAGCCATCTTGGAAAGCTGCTGCCTGCGCACCTTAACTGTTCCTGCCTGTGCCTATGAATAAACATGACTCTTTTCCTGCCCAAGAGCTTTTAAAAACTCAGGCCTGTCTTTTGTTTTGTGAGAAGGGGTATGCGTTGCTCTAGGCCCTCCTCATCTCTGCTTGCAAGCCTCTTCAATAAAACTTTGCTCGTGTGGAAAACTGTGTGCCTTAGCTGCTCCTTCTTGACTGGTGAGAGTCAAGAACCTTATTCTGATAACAATGTAACAGTATGACCAGTGCCCCCCCAGACTTCTACAAGCTAACTAGGAAAAGAGACCTTTAGATGACTTGGAATGTGAGGGTCCATAAATCTGGGATGCAAACCTGTAATCCTAGTTTCCTTAGGAAAGATCTTTACGTTTATTTTTGTGTTATGCAAACCTTTGGTTAGTCTCCTAAATAAAACTGTAACTGATACTAGAAAATGTATTCATACTATTCTTCTGTTTTAAAGATTAGGGACCTGTTGAGCCTGAGATAATGAAAACAGCTCCATTTCTTCAAACCGTTCTACTTTGCCATCTGTCTGATTTTACCAAGGAAATCAGGAGAAGCATTACAGGAAGTACACTAGTGCAACTGGTGAGGTTACGGAGATGTTTCCAGGTGCCCACACCAAATGATTACTTAGATATTGCAAGCTAAACGTGCTCTTCCATAGTTTTGTTTAATCAAGTAAGCCTAGAGTTAGACAGTATTATTGAAGATGATTTATTTTTTAAAGTGAAATATCGTAGAGAGAGATATATAAAAGTATTTTCTTCCCTCAACCAGCCACTGAAGTAAATTTGGTATTAATAAGCCCCAAACACGTTACTTATACTTTACTAACTGTACATACAGTATAACCTGTGGAAGCCAGAACCCATGTAAGGTAAGACCACTGTCAGAGAAGGAAAACGCAAATATTTTCCACTAATGGAGGCTGACAGAAAAGACTGCACAGTGTCAGGCAGAAAACCTGAGAGACCTGGAAAAACAAGGCAGTGTTGCCAAGTTGTGGCTCTCAAAGGGTGGTAATACTAAAATTGAAAGGCAAAATTGTAAAGCTGAACGTAACATCATGGTAATATAGTATTAATAAATGCTATTCAAATTTATATAGTCTTTTATATAGTTAAAGACATTTTTACACTAATTCTTTACATTAAAAAACATCATTTTATGTATTACATAAGAATTGCCAGAATCTGTACGAGTTAAGGGCCCTGAGCTCTAGACTTGGATAAATCTGAATTTAAATCCTGACTCTGCCGTTTACCAGCTGTTAAGTCAAGTAACTTTACTTGCCCTAACACATATCTTCCTTTTTTTTAAAAATGCAGATAGAATAGTACGTATGTCACAGGACTGTTATAGTGGGGACAACTTTATTTCTAACTCATAGGCACCACCAGAAAATAATTTACTTCCTCAAAGCTTAAAACTGTAGAACTGATACTGGAACAAAGGTAGCCTAATCATATTAAAGAAACAACAACAAAAACCTTTTCTACATTGACGATTTATCTAAACAAAATACCATTAACATTATTAATATGTTTAATACTTAGAAGTCTATAATAGTAAAAAATGCCAGTATTAAAAGTGACAAGTTTCTGTTGTTTTAATACCTGGAGTTTTTGATTTGGAAGTTTGGATTTCACGTGTCTAATGAAACCTGATTTCCATTAGTGGCTTCTATTAAAAAGAGATGTTAATTGGATATCCCTTGCACATGGAGAACCTTAAAATGTCCTATTTTTTCCCTTCAAGAATAGGATTTTCACTGCTTGCTGCCGTGGGGTTGATTCTGATCCATAGTGACCTTGTAAGACTATAGGGTGGAACTCCATAGGGTTTACCAAGGCTGTAATCTTTAAACTCCCGTGGAGCTGCTGGTGGATTTGAACCGCCAGCCTTTCAGTTAGCAGACAAGCACTGTAACCAGTGCATCACCAGGGCTATTTAAAGAATAGGATAGATATAATGATGCCAAAGACTAATATTTCTCCTTATATTTGCTTTATATAAGTGACGGATTTTTCAAAACTGTTGTTAGGTGTCGTTTTCAAAACTAGGATCTGTCAAAAGAATTTTGGCTCATATGAACAGATTTCAGTGTTATTATCAGGAATTCCCAGATGGTACTTGTTTTGTTCAATTATACAATTACAATTTTTATCTCAATTTAAACTTTCATTTGTTCCTTCCCCCTGATGAAGCTAGGAAACATTCTGATAGGACGTAATTAACACTGATAATATATGTTCTACATAGAATAATTCTAAATAACTCAAGTTTCTACCCTAATGATCTCTGGATAATCATCAAAGCCATGCTTTTTTTTTTTTTTTTCATGTTTTTCAGTATAAAAAGCTAGTCATGTCTTAGATAAGACGTGGAAGGCAGCTTTATTTAAGAGGAAAACAAAATTAAATGACTTGGCATTTGACTATTATGCCTACTTCCTTCCTCACACTATTTCTGAGCTACCATTTCTGGTGCTTCTGTGCAGCTCCCTCTGCCAGGAATATCCCACTCCTCCTCCCCCGCCAACAACCAATTATCTGTCAAGCCTGGCTCAAATGTCACTCTTCTGCGATGCTTTTCTTAACAGCAAACGCCCTCCTCACAAGGTGAATTGCTCTCCTCTGTACTACCTTTCTGCCTTACATTTACATCTTCCTTTGCACTTAGGACATTGTTATAACTACTTTCTTAACGGGTTAGCTCTCATGTGAAAATGGGATGTTTCTGAAGGTAGTAGCATCTATGTCTTATACATTTTTGTATTTTTCCCCCATTCCTCCACCCCAGCAGAAATCCTGGTACATGACAGAAGTTCAACCTTTTTTCCTTGAACGGACTTATTCAACAATTAGGTATACTTTGAACTCAAATTTAGGAAGTTTATGTTAAACAATAGAAAAGGCATTTCCTAAAACTGTTTAATGAGGTAAGAAAGCAGGCATCAACCTGTTTGTGAACTCCATTTACTATGGCAAGACAGCATAAAATAACCCAGTACTGGCTGGCAGGTCCTGAGCACTGCACTGTCAAGTTTCTGGCTTCTCTCCACTCTGCAAAAACAGATCGACCCATTTTTCCAAGTGAGTCTTAGAAGCAAATTTGTTGTTGTGAGGTTGATTCCAACTCACAGGGACCCAATACAACAGAGTAGAACTGCCCCATAGGGTTTCCTAGGTTGTAATCTTTACGGGAGCAGATTGCTAGGTCTTTTTACCCACAGAGTGGCTGGTGGGTTCAACCCATTTACCTTTCAGCCCTTACCTATTGTGCCAGTAAAAGCCTTTATCTCTGATATAACTAAATAGAGGAAGATGGGCCACCGAAGAGACAGACTGCTGCCGTCTTTTGAAGAAAGACAGTGGAGGTGGGTGGGACAGCAGTAAGTTACAAGATGACTGAATCTTCCACACTTCAACTGGTGTCTCATATTCTTCCTGTTCAGGAAGTAAGACCTAACCATTTGACTTTTCCTAGGGGAGGAGTCTGGCAGAGATCTAACGGAGGCAATCTTTATCCAATAGACTTGCTCACTAATGTTATATTCATCCCAAGGGAGAATGCCTGAACGCTGAATGTATCCTGCCTTTGGAACCAGGGTGGAGAATAGGTGAAGCACCAGTACTTGATGACACTTCCTTTTTTGTCGATTGCATCTAATAAATAGGCCTGTTTTCCTTTAAGCACCTGGTGTATGCATACATTTGATCAGCCCAGACTCAGTAGGTTAGGAAAGACACTCTTAACTCTGCCCTTAAGGCTCATTCAGGGACCATCCATCCAGAACAGGAATATGAATTCATCTTTGCCCTCTGAAAGTTAGATTTCCAAAGACTACAGATAGGAAAATAAGACCAGTACGTACAAAATGAGGCAAATAAGGACTTTGTGTATGACTATCCTGGCTACATTTACTTACTTTGTTGGCATTAAAATCTACTTTCTTTTATTAGAAATAATGTGATAACTAGAGTTCTGGATCTTAGTCTGTGTGAGAATGAGGGCTGTGTCCTGGTGGTGGGGGGAGCCTGAGTCCCTAAGTAATGTGGAACAAAACCACTGTGTAAGTCCTGAACTGTCTCTGGACTTCAGCTTGCGAGAAAACTCCTAACTTAGGCCACTGTTAATTTGGCTCTCTCCTGCAGCCAGGTACAGATGTTGTTTCCCAGAGCTCCATGATGGGAACGTTGTTTGAGACATACTACGTTGAACAGTCTAGTAACTTCCTATATAATACTAAGATGTTATAAGGTATTCTTGAGGAATACCAATCTATTAAAGATGGAAGTCACTTTTTAAGAAATACTTTAAATATTTTGTGTTTAACATGCATAAAGATAAATGCTAATGATAATCAAAATCTGTAGAATGTTTATTATCTAATACTGATTGAAAGATTTTGTTTAAAGAATCTATTCTTATCTACATATTAGGACACATTAGGGAAAGAGGTGATTCCTGATTACCATGAAATCTGTATGCAACTTCTAAAAGATACTGGCATATCTTTAATTTGGAAGTACTTTACTTAATATATTTCAATGAATACTTAATAAACTGGCAAAATCTACTTTTTTATGTTCTGAATACCTGCAAAGACTTCTTTTCTTACACTTAGATATCACTTAATTTGCCAAAAACAAATGTTCTAATTTTTCCATATTAAAGATTTTAGCCTTTTTATATGCTTTTTTCAGTTCGAATCTGCCAGGCGCTCCTTGGAAACTCTATGGGGCAGTTCTACTCTGTCCTGTAGGGTCGCTATGAGTCGGAATCGACTCGCCGGCACTGGGTATATGCTTTTTTAAAGTTAATTTAAAAAACCTTCTCCATCAGAAATAAAAAGCTGTGCAATTAATTACTGTATATCTATTCTGTGCATATTATAGTATTTCAGAAACAAATCTTAATTCAAACCAATACCTTTGAAAAGGAAAATAAAAAACAAAATACAAAACTGAGCTTAATTTCAAGAGTTTAGCATAAGGTAGAGAATGCAGGCTACATTTTATATTTTATAAACACACACTCTCATTTTATAAATACAAAATAAAAAAAAATACAATGATATGTTAATTATTATCAGGGGTGAAAACTTTATATAAACTAATCTAAAACGCTGTTTTCTGAAGAGTTGACCTGCAGATCTATGTAATTTGAGGATTCTTTATTGATTTCATTTATAGAAAGAATCTCTACAGTCAAATAATCATTCACTTTCATGCCCCCACATGGGAAGTGGTAGGTGAGTATCTGTAGGAATACAATTTATTGTCTGCTCCTCCACTCAGAAGTAACTGCGTAAAGGGGGAGAAAAAGACACAAACACATAAGTAAATACAATTATTTCATGTGCTAGCTAAGCTAACAAAATACTGATGATTTTTATTAGAATTGTGGGTGAGTAGTTAACTTGCATTAAGAGTACTTAATAGGGACCAATTGCATCAATTTTCACTACTATACCCTATACAGTATATTAAAGCTTTAAAAATAACCATTTGAATTCAGTTAAGATGTAATATGCTATTGTACTTCCTATGAAACCTTAGCTAAGAAATGTAATAAAGGAAAGAAGTTTGAAGGGTGGTACAGTTATCTATTTTAAAAAATGAAGTTTTTAGAGGATAGTACATTAATTGTTTGCAGGTAAATGGATATTACAAATTCAAATAGCCCTAGGACCTGCATTTGTAAAGAATTTCTTAAGCAATAAAAGCTTGTGTATAAACAAAAATAATTAAATTATAGCTCTTTAAACACATCTTATAATAAAAAAAAACACAATTATATCTTATAATAGAGACTTTTTATGTAAGATTTTCCTAAAATATTTTTAGGAAATATTTTGATTCAATTACTGTGAATTATCAAGTTTATGGACTTAAAATGTTTTGTTAAGACACCCAGGAGAAAATTAACTGCTTCGAATTTTCAACCTAAAAAAATGTTTTTTCAAAATTTTACTGCTTCCATTATTAAAGGACAGATTTGTTTTTTCTTTAAATGAGATGTGTGATTAAGGGAAAACATAGTCAGAATACAGAATTATAAATATCAGATGTATTAAAACTAGTAACTCTACAAACACAAACACCAGCTTTATTCCAATAATGTATTTTTCCCTTCACCAAATAACTAATAAATTCTTACCCCTGAGTCTGTCCAGTCTACACCCAGAACTTTGTCTTCATGAGCAGCGAGATCGTAGAGAGGAGCTTTACAGCTAAAAGATGAAAATATTAACATTTTACATGCATTTCACAGTATTAAAATAAACATATATGAATAATGTACTTTTTTGAAAACTTTACGGAGTTTACAATCCTTGCCTAAAGAACTGCTTAATCTTAAAAATTTGAGTACTTATTCGAACCTCTCCTGTTTTTCCTATGTTATTTGTATACTACAGAGATTTGCTATAACAAATATATTCAGGAAAAATGTTATTTACTTATAAAAATGTATTTTATTTAAAAGTAGGCCCATTTTCATACTTTGTTGACTACTTTTCCTTTGTCCTCAAATCATGGCTTTAAATACCCTTTGTCTATCCATCTACATGCTAATAACTCCCAAATTTATATCTTCAGTCCAAACTTTTCTCTTGAACTTGCTTGTCCAGTTTTCCAGTTGCCTGACACATGTAGATACCTAATAGGCATTACAAATTTAAAACAACCAAAACTCTTGATTTTCCCTCTGGATTCTGTTTTTCTACTCTTTCCCATCACGATAAATGGCACCATCAATCACTCAGTTGCTCAGGTAGAAAATGTGGGCATTATCCTTGATTCCCATCTCCATATTCAATCCACAAGTCAGTCTTGCCACAGAGCTATCTTCAGTATATATCTAGAATCATCTCTGATTCTACCACCACATTCCAAGTTGCCATTATCTGTCTCCTGAGTTACAATAGCTGGTATGCTTCCATTCTTGCTCCTTTGCTCAAAACCCTCCATGGCCTTCCCATTGTACCTAGAATGAAACCCAAACACCTTACCATGGCCTATGAAGTCCTACCCAATATAACTCTACCCTGCCTGTGCTGCCACTTTCCCCCTTGCTTGCTTTACTCTGCCGACTCTGGCCTTCTTGCTATTTTGCCAACATGCCGAGATTCTTCCCACCTTATCTGCTGTTTCCTCTGCCATGATCTTTGCGTTTTTCATACCTTCACATCGTTCACTTCACTACTAAAATATCACTTTCTCAGAGAGGCCTTTCCCAAAGTAGTATCCCTTTACTCTGCTTTACTTTCTTCATAGCACTTACTACAATCAAACTATATGCTAAGTGCTATATAAAGTACTCAATTAACATGTATATACCTCTAGATGTTAAGAAAATCATGTATCATAAGTAGTGTAAGGATGTTAGAAGGCAGATTTAAGGTAAAGCAATAACAACAAAGAAACAAGTATGTGGTTATGCCTTTCCATTCTACTTGTAAGATATAAATAAACTGTGCATTCATTGGGGACATTCTGTACAAAATATTATCATAGCACTAGCCCAGAAGAAACCTTTAATATCTGATTACTTTGAGTACCTGTATTTTCATTTAATTTTCTATTAAATTCTTTATTAATTTATCATCTGATCACAGTTCTATTTATGCAGGGACCACTCTCCCTCTTTTTTACTTCTAAAATATTTATTTACATTAAAGCTCAGGATAATATCCATAAACTCTATTTTTCCCCTCTATCTTATGAAATAATTTCAATATTAGAGAGATGGATTTTATAAAAACCTTTGTATTTACCATATCAGGTAGTATGACTGAGAACTTTTTTTTACCCTTTGCCTTTGAATAATCATTTCAGTATTTACTTCACTTTCTCCTGTATGCAACAGAAAATCAGTATATTTCTTTTGTAGATCATAAATAGCATTTACCTTCTTGTATCCCACAGCTTGACATAGTTATCTAAAGAACCTGAGATCAGCTGTTGCTCATGGGTAGGAGACCACTTTACTGAGGTGACCCAGCCTGTATGTGATGTTAGGGACAGCGACACCAAAGAACCGTCTGAATAAAGCAAAAAGACAACCATTGTTGAATTTTAGAAAAGAGAAGAATTAGAACAAACTCAAGAAATATTTCTAGAAAATTAAATTTTTATACACACTTCTAGTGAGAAATTACTGTTATTCACACCCTCCTCCCCCAAGGTTTAGGAGACTCACCTTTACTTCGGGGATCCCACAGTCTGATATGCCTGTCTGTGCTCCCAGATGCTAAACGTTTACAAAGTGGTGAATAGGAGACACAATTAAAAACTTTATTTCCTGTCTGAAAAAGAGAAGGAAAGAACGCTGACTATGGTGGGCTAAAAGTAACCATCTCTAGAAGTTTATCACTTAAAAGATCAAAGTCAATCAGAGAATCAGATAATTGAATTTATAAGTCTTACCAAAGTTGACTTAAGACTGCCAGTCTCAATATCCCATACTCTAATTGTGTGGTCCCAAGATGCACTGCAGACTTCTTCAGCATCTGACCACAGAACTGAAGAAATTGCTTCCTTGTGGCCAGAGAGGGTCACAATGGGAGTCTAGAAATGAAAGATTCCCGAAAGCAGAAAGTATTTTCATTTCAGAGTAATAGAACCAATAATAGTAGTTACTACTTCTGAAGCTCATATGCCAGATAGTTTGTCAGGTCTCCCTCCCACTTCTAAAATTTTCCTGAAAGAAGTAAAGGAACCTGATAGAGGGATGGAACAGCCTCTGTTGTGATCCAAAACAAAATTAAAAGTAGCGGAGTATGGACGTAACCAGAGGCTCTAAGATAGAAAATGGCATGGTAAAAACAGCAGGTGAACGTGACTGTATGAACTAGCAATTTCATTCCTAGGTATTTACCCAAGAGAAATGAAAACTTAGGTTCACATAAGAACGTTATACACAGATGTTTATAGCAGCTTTATTCGTAACTGCCAAAAAGTGGAAACAATCCAAATATCTTTTAGTACTGGAAGGAAAAAAGCAATTTTGAGAAATATGTAGGAAAAAACCTCACTGTATAGTGGTGATGGTTACACACCAGTGAGAATGTAATGAATTGCCAAATTGTTAAAACGGCAAATTTTATGTTAAATGTTTTTCACAAAACCGAAACACCTTACTGCATGTTAATATTTGAAGTAAATGACAGGTAGATATCAGGTATTGAAAGAAAACGCAGAGAAAAGTTAAATAACTGTTTTTGATAACGGTCTTATCCTTTTGGTCTTAAAAATCCAATTTTTTTGATTATTTGTTAATTATAGCAAAATTTTCACTGCAATTAGCACTTCAAGGGTGTCCAGCATCATGAAATCAAATATAATAGCTAAATAATAACCTACCAATCTGTAATCCTGGCTCAATGATAAGGAATTCAAAGACAAGGAAAATGTAGCATAATACAGTGTTTATAATTGAAAACTTTACAAACCTATTAAAAGAAGGCATAATTATGGTTGAAGCAGCAAGGTAAGGCAAAAGGAAATATAAATGGCAGATTATATTAATTTACCATATATTTGACAATACTGACCTAAGTCAAGGACTTACCCTTGTTAGTCCCAACTGCTCTGTTTTCTGTTTCTTTCTGGGTCGATTTATGGATTCCTCCGTTTCATCTTCTTCATCTGTCGGGACTGCATTATAGAGAATTAAATTTTACATTCTCTTAACGTATAGTTTTCGTATTAGTTAAGCCTTGGCTCCTAGCTGAAAGGTCACTGGTTTGAACCCACCAGCTGCTCCATGGGAGAAAGATGTGGCAGTCTGCTTCCATAAAGATTTATAGCCTTGGAAACCCTATGGGGCAGTTCTACTCTGTCTTATAGGGTCACTATGAGTTGGAATTACCTTGACGGCAACAGGTTTTTATAGTTTATATTAACTGCAAAGTCTCAAAGAATTCTTTGCATTTCTAGGTATACAGTTCCATGTTATCTCAATTGGCTAGGGAATGGATAGTCCTCATTATTTTTGTTAACAGAAAATTATACTATCGAAAAACCATACCTGGATCACCAATATTCCAAAAACTAGAAAAAGTGTATTAAAAACTGAAGCTCAACCAGTTAGAGATCTTGCTTTGTCTTTACCATCATTATGAATATTTACTGCTTTACAATAGTTAAGCAAAATTGTTTACTATTAGTTCTAGGAGAGTTTTGACCAAACTATTTCCAATATAAAGGTGGCATGACAAGGTAAATAAATACATATTAAAAGCAAATACATCTCAGCTATGTTTATTCTCCTTGACTAATAAATACTACATACTTCCACTTTTCTCACAAAGAATTAAGTGTTTTACAGATTGCTGTTTTGTTTGATTTCTTTTAATTATTATTACAAGCCATTTGAGTAGGTAGCACACTCAGGATGAAAACCACAGATTTTCATGCTTTATTACTTTTATAAATATTAATCTGTTTCCCCCCACTAGATGATAAGCCCTTTAAGGGTAACAATTAATCATATACATTATTTCATTTATCCAGCACTATCAAAAACTAAAATATTCCTCAGAAGGAAAATTTTCTAAACTAAACCACTTTCTGCCTCAAAGTTGTTTAATCATTTTTAGAAAATCTACTAAAATGAATTATATATTTCCTGCCATTTTACAGATAATTATTTCACAGAGTTTAAACTTTTCTTGATTCCTCCACCTCAATTATGTGACCTTTATTTAGGGAATTATACTGTAATACCACAGTTCCCTTAGAAGGGATGGAGGTATTCTGGTTTGTTTGTCAGTAAAATAAATAGTTCTATACCACTGGGTTTTTAAGGTGTAATTATGTTTTATGTTTTTTCCCCTCTTATTTCCAATCAGTATCTTCTTACTATTAAAGCACCTTCCTCTAAGAGTCTTCCACTCCTCCCACTCTATATTTCTTCTATATTTTCAAAATAATAAAGTTAAGCTTAGTAAAATTATATTAAAATTAAAACATAAAGTAAACCAGTTTAACTGAGAGAATCCTCCAACAGTAAAGAATATCAAAGTGACTCAGAAAGTATTTTTGTTTATTCCCAGTGTGGTGTATGGCGTAAAATTATTATGGGGTGAATTGACATCTAGTAAAATCAGGAGGGTCTCAAATGCCCTAAACACAAGTTCTTCCACCCTGCCCAATGAATAAGGTACCCTAGGCAAACAACCTGCCTTATCATGGGGACCATAAAGTGCCTACTTTATCCCTGAGTATCGGACTTCAGTTCCCTGACAACCTGTGGAATTATTCAGGTAAGTCAATCACATCCTCCCACAGAAACCAGGGGTCATCTCACCCTCTCGTTACTACAGAGTTGGACTTCCACACGCCCTACTTGTTCACTCTGTTCCTGAATGCTATGAATTGAATTGTGCCCCCCAAAATGTGAAATCATAACTCCTGTACCTGTAAATAGGATTCTGTTTAGAAATAGGGATTTCCTTTGATATGTTAATGAGGTCATACCAGAGCAGGGCAGATCCTAAACCTAATCACTTCTGAGTTATAAAAAGAGCAGAACAGACACAGACACACACATGGGGGAAGAGACACCAGGGAACACCAAAGAACACCAAGGATGCTGGCAGACATCAGAAACTTAGAGAAAGGTTCACAAAAGAAATTGATATGGCTGAGACCCTAATTTGGACTTTTATCCTTCAAAACTGTGAGAAAATATATTTCTGTTCTTTAAAACCACTTACTCGTGGTATTTTTGTTAAAGCTGCAAGAGATAACTAAGACACCAAGTGCAACCCCCCTGCATGGCACAGTATCCTCCTCTCCCAGGGTTTGTGAGCATATATGGCTAACAAACAGCTGTTGATCTCATTTGTCCAGTATTAGGTGTCATGTGTTTGGCCATTCCCATAACCCTAAGGCAGAGGAATTCCTTCCTCACCAACAGGATGATGAGGCAATCAAAACACCAGGTCCCTTCTCATCAAAATCAAAAACTTTCATTCACAAAAGAACCTTATCAACAAAATGAACAGACACCTACAGATTGGGAGAAAATTTTGGGGAGCCATGTATCTTATAAAGGTTTAATATCCAACATGTATAAAGAACCTTACAACTCAAACAACAAAAAGACAAACAACCCAATCGAAAACAGGCAAAAGACTTAAACAGACATTTCACCAAAGAAATACAATTGGCCAACAAACACATGAAAAGATGTTCAACATCATTAGTCACTAAGGGACATACAAATCAAAACCACAATGATATATCACTTCATATACACCAAGATGCCTATGATTAAAAAAATGGAAAACAACAGGTGTTGGTGAGGAAGTCGAAAACTAAAACCCTTATCCATTGCTGATGGGATTGTAAAATGACACAGCTGCTGTGGAGAACGTTTAGCAGTTCCCCAAAAAGTTAAACATATTATTACCATATGATCCAGCAACTGTACTTATAGCTATAAACCCAAAAGAACTGAAAGCAGGAATGCAAATGCATACTTGTACACCAAGGTTTTCTGCAGCAGTATTCATAATAGCCAAAAGGTGGAAATAGCCTAAATGTCCATCAACAGATGAATGGATAAATAAAATATGATATGTACACACAAGGAAATATTACTCAACCAAAAAGAGAAATGAAGTCCCAGTATATGCTACAACATGGATGAACCTTGAAAACCTATTGAGTGAAATGTCAGTAACAAAAGGTCAAACATTGTATGATCCCACTGATATGACATATCTAGAATAGACAAATGTACAGAAACTAAAGTTTATTAGTGGTTAGCAGGGGTGGACAAGAGGGAGGAGAAAAGGGTGGCTTGCTGCTTAGAGGACACTGAGCTTCTGTTAATGATGATGAAAATATCTGGAAACAGATGATGATGTCTGAATAATGTGATAAACATAATGTCATTGAATGGTACATGTGAAGAATGTTGAAATGGTAAAAATTTTCTTACATATATATTTACCACAACAAAAAAATGAAATAAAAACCCACGTCCTGGTATAAGAGAACTCTGTGAAACACGGTAGTTATGCCCTATTGCACCAAACACGCTGTTAATATCTGAAGTAATCTGAAGTGTCTCAGTGTGGTAGAAAAAAAATTTGAAACACAAGTGTACTAATTTTTCTCCATACTGTGAGGGTGATATGCTCCTTTATGTGTGTCCTCAAAAGTTTTGGTCCATTTTTATGGCTAAATATGGGTTAAAAAGTCCTCTTTCACTGAAATTCTTAAAACATGTTTAATAAGTCAGAATAAATGAAAAATTTACCTGTGGACCAGATCTTTAGCATCTTATCCCAGGAGCCACTGCAAAACTAAACACATATATATGAAGGGAAAAAAAAAACACAAAAAAAACCAGTATGTAATATAATTCATCATATTACTTGCCTCTTTGTTTCTACTACTTAACTTAAATCTTTACTTTGCTTAATTTCTGTGGGGCATGGGCTCTAAAATCCTTTTCTACTAAGGTACCGTCTACCTAGTTTACTAGTCTCCTGGAAGCTATACCCTCAATCCCTGCTCACAGTTGATGAGATCAGGGTGGACAACTGACTGACACTGTACCAACAGGTCTCTTACTCATTCAAGACCTTTCTTTTAAAACTGTGTTACAGAGATTGTAGTCTTTTTCTAGGAAAGATGGCATGGAAGGTAAAGTTTAGGAAATAATGAAGACCAGATTTATTGCCATGTGGAGAAAGCTCATCTATGAGAGAATGAACCCAATTTACGGAGATAAAAGAGGGAGAGAGCATGCTAGCCACGATTGAGACTCTGTTCTACTGGTTCCTGAGGCCCAACTGCGTCATCACTCTTCTTGTCATAAATTTTCCTTTGTCTAAAGAGATTTAACAAGAGTTTCTGTCTCTTGTAACCAAAAGACAGGGTACAGTTCATTCATTTAAGTCTTGTTTCAACTACATGCAAACTTCTTTTGGACTCAATATGAAAAATCATAAATCTTTTCTTTTGAATGCATAAAATGTCCTCTCTTAGCCTAACTGGCAAAGATACACTGAAGAAACACTCCAAAATCCAGAATACTTCAATGTGGCTTAGGGAACTTTCTAATGGTTAAGAGGGTTATAGCTCCTTGAGAGTCAATATAGTGTGGCCCGCATCTTTGTTTCCTTTCAAATAACATTTACCATTTTGTTGTGACAAGGAGATCGGCACTGATAGTAAACCAAACTCTATTAACACTAATTTACTGTATGTTAAGGCTTAGGTGATAAACTAGGCATTTTAAATTTACGACAGCATTGTGAGTAGTTGATAGATTAAATATATGTCCATTATTATGATTTAAGAAGGATACACAAAGAAATTGCATATCTACCTGATTTCTTAAAGTTTCTGTGATTTATACTTGGTTCTAAACCAAAGGAAACAGAGTGAAGTGTATCTTTATGTCTCTTTTTGCATGTGTGTTTACTGTTGGTTTGAAAGCGTGTTCTTTAGTCACTAAGCCAATCACAATGCGTATATGTAGAACATTTTTAAGTAGCTCAAGTTCTAAGTTAATATAGTCCTAATAACACACCAGCTACTTACTTTAGTTCCTGTGCTATCGACAGCTATAGAATCCACACTCCCAGCATGACCTCTGCAGCAGTGTAGGGCTTTCATTTTGTTTCTCTCTATATTCCACTCCCATAAGAGAATAGTTTGATCCATAGAAGCACTCAGTAGTAAGCAAGACAAATTATCTGAAAAGAGGAGGACACAGGATAAGAAACAAATTAGTGCAAAAGTTTTAAATGCATTTGTCCTGAAACCAAAGAAATGATTTTTTTTTTTTAAGAAACATGTTAAAAAGATAAAAGAGCTCATTAGGCTGGCTTTTAAAAAGAAAGTTAACTTACAATGTAAAGGGAAATTTCTTCAAACATACTGTTAAAAGATATAAGTTTAATGTACTCAATATTAACTTGAAAATGTATATTATTTGATATAAATTTAGGGACGATTCATTTCTACCAACTTTATGGATTGTTTTATATGATTGTTTTCTTCTAAAAGACTATATTGTTGAAAGACCTTAAAATAAGTTAAGCATTAAACAGTTCCTGGCCACTCCCTACTCTGCTCCAGCACTGAAAATGACTTCTTTCCAAATCCCTGCACAGGATTCTTTTTAATTTAGGCAAAGAGTCCTAACCTTTTTTCACCCAGGCTACATCTTTTACAACATCTGTATGTCCCACAATTGTCATTATTGACTTTCCTTCCAAGGACCAGATTCGAGAAGTCTTATCGTAAGAGCCAGTCAAGATCCTATAAGGAGAAAAAAACACTATGAAATACAAAAAGAAGCATTTTCAAACCCTGAAAACCAATTGTGTTTTTAAGGCAATGACAAAGTCAACCTAAGGATTATACTTTTAAAGTCTTCTTTAATTATAAAGATTTCAAAATATAGTAAATCAGATGTTACACTTGACTTTTCCTGACCTCCTAAAATAAAAATGTAACTGACAAACCCTAGATTTCACAGTTTACTACTGTTGTAAATACTATAATTCTCAGGGATGCCATGCAAATTGCTTAGAAAGCCTTATAGTCCTTTGTACTTAAAACCCATGACTAAAACAGTAAAACCATTTAAAGTAAAAAAAAAAAAAAATTGTGTAATAATTCCTGGGAGACATATTTTTTAAGAAGCAAGCTCCTGCTATGATCCACTTCTGAGGTGTTTCCTTTATCAGCAAGGCCAGTGGAGGTTTGCTCTGCACCATCCACACCTTCTTACATGATTCCAGTTGGCCCTTTTTGTCATTAGAAAAGCATAATCTACATCTTCATGGTAGTAGGTCAGGAAAGCTGTAGCTATAAAAGTTATTTTTCCTCTATGAAACAAATTATCCTTGGTCTTAAAAGCATCATACTCAAAATGTCCCAAGACACATGACCTATTCGGAAGACAAATGTCACTACATCTTGAGACAAAAAAGAAAACCTATTAATAGACAACCAGTTTCTTTTTGAATACACTGAAACAAGTATCTTTCTTTGTTTGACATGGTCACCTATACATACATCACAATATCAGTTTTACAAAGAATCGGAAATCAGAGAAAAATATTCACATAGTGGACTTAAAAAGACTAAAAAAGGTGGCATTAAAAAAGAGATAAAAGAACACGCATCTGGTAATACCATTCCTCTGCTCCTTTGACTGAGCTGATCCAGTCATCATGGAACATGCATTGCTCTGGCTGAGGCGCAGTATACTTCTCCACGTACTCTAGTTCCACGACCTCTTCCTAGTCACAGAGAAAAACCAGAAGCCCATCAGGTGGTAGAGTTTTTAAATACTACATTATGAAGATAAAGGAGCCTCAAAGTAATATATCTCCTTCATAATCCCTGAGAATGAAGTCGTACAAAAAGTAAAAAACTTTATTTGACCTAATGATATGCTAACAGTAATATTATTAGGGAGCATTAATAACCTTGGAAAACTTACGCTAAAGATGGGGAACAAAATACACAAAAAAATTTTTTAATCATAAAATTTTCAAAGCAGTTACAGATTATATTTTAAATTATAAAAGCATATTACGGGAAGTTTGAAAATTAGAAGAAAAAGGGAATCACCTATAAATCACAATAACTTAACCCCTAAGTTTTGTTATATGTGCGCAATCATTTTGCATATCTACACTGTTGCTGTTGTCGTATGCCACTGTGTCAGTTCAGGCTCATAGCTGCCCTATGTACAACAGAACAAAACGCTGCCTGGTCCTGTGCCATCCTCACAACTGTTGCTATGTTTGAGCCTGTTGTTGCAGCCGCTGTGTCAATCCATCTCATTAAGAGTCTTCCTTTTTTTTTTTTGCTGACCCTTCTACTTTGCTGTTGCTGTTGTTAGGTGTCATCGAGTCGGTTCCGACTCACAGTGACCCTATGTACAACAGAACAAAACACTGCCGATCCTGTGCCATCCTCTCTATCATTGATAAGTTTGAGCCCATTGTTGCAGCCACTGTGTTAATCCATCTTGTTGAGGGTTTTCTTCTTTTTCACTGACCCTCTACTAACCATGATGTGTTGCTCCAGGGACTTGTCCCTCCTGATAACATGTCCAAAGTATGTGGGATGAAATCTCACCATCATGGCATCTAAGGAGCATTCTGGCTGTACTTCTTCAAGACAGATTTATTTGTTCTTCTGGCAGTCCATGGTATATTCAATATTCTTCACCAGCACCATAATTCAAAGGCATCAATTCTTCTTTGGTCTTCCTTATTCATTGTCTAGCCTTCACATGTGCATGAGGTGATCAAAGATACTATGGCTTGGGTCAGGTACACCTTAGACCAAGGTGACATCTTTACTTTTTAACACTTTAAAGAAGCCTTTTGCAGCAGATTTGTCCAATGCAATAGGTCATTTGATTTCTTGACTCTTGCTTCCATCGGCATTGTCGTGGATCCAAGTAAAATGAAATCCTTGACAACTTCAATCTCTTCTCTGTTTATCATGTTGTTACTTATTGGTCCAGTTGTGAGGATTTTTGTTTTATGTTCAAGGGCAACCCATACTGAAGGCTGTAGTCTTTGATCTTCATCAATAAGGGCTTCAAGTCCTCATTTTCAGCAAGCAAAGTTGTGTCATCTGCATATTCCAGATTGTTAATGAGTCTTCCTCTAATCCTAATGCCCCATTCTTCTTCATATAGTCCATCTTCTTGGATTATTTGCTCAGCATACAGATTGAGTAAATATGGTGAATGGATACAACCCTGATACACACCTTTCCTGATTTTAAACCACACAGTATCCCCTTGCTCTGTGTGAATGACTACGTCTTAGTCTATGTACAGGGTTCCACATGAGCAAAATTAAGTGTCCTGGAATTCCCATACTTTACAATATTATCCATAAGTTGTTATGATCCACATAGTTAAATGCTTTTCATAGTCATTAAAACACAGGCAATCATCTTTTTGGTATTCTCTGATTTCAGCCAAGATGTATCTGACATCAGTAATGATATCCCTCATTCCACATCCTCTTCTGAATCCAGCTTGAATTTCTGGCAGTTTTCTGTCCATGTATTGCTGCAACCATTTTTGAATAATCTGCAGTAAAATTTTACTTACATACGATATTAATGATATTGTTCGATAATTTCGGCATTCTGTTGGATCACTTTTCTTTGGAATGGGCACAGATATGGCTATCTTCCAGTTGGCCAGGTAGTTGTCTTCTAAATTTTTTGGCATAGATGAGAGAGTGCTTCAAGCACTGCATCTGTTTGTTGAAACATCTCAGTTGGTATTCCATCAATTCCTAGAGCCTTGTTTTTCACCAGTGCCTTCAGTGTAGCTTGGACTTCTTCCTTCAATATCACTGGTTCTCGATCATATGCTACCTCTTGAAATGGCTGAATGTAGACGAATCCTTTCTGATACATTAGTAGTATACATATATTTACTGTCCCCTTTCTTGCCAATTTTTCCACAAATGTGAAGGCATTTTTCTATCTTCATTTATGCACATTCTCAGAAGAGTAGGGACTTCAATATTAAACATATTGAAACTAAATTTCAAATTTCTAGGAAAAAACAATAATCAAAAAAATCTTGGGTACTGAAGATAAATTTATGCTAATTCTAAAAGGAGTTTACTTGATAATGCCTTAAATAACATACAGAAGTATCTGAACTTACTGATGAGATGTTTTCCAGTTCCATGTGTTTGACCAAGGGCATTCGCAGAAACTGGCCCTTGACAAGGAAATCAAACTCCACATGTTTGTGGAACTCTAAAGAAAACACATAATAAAATTATCATCACTCTCAGGACCTGGTTCAAGTGGTGTTGGCAGAGGTATACTAAAGAAATTCTAAAACAAACAGGTATTTATTATCCCAGTGTGATCTCTGAGTTTCTCCAGAATTTCTCTATGGCACAATCAGGCCATGTATACTAGTATACTATGTGGTTTTTAAGAAGAGAAATACTGTTGGTATAATTATTATTTTGCTTTAAAAAAAAAAAACAAAAAAAAAACTTTTCATTCTATGGAAAATTTCAAACCTATACAAAAGTAAAAATAATATAATGAATCCCCATGTATCCCTCACCATTACCAACTTTGGTAAATATCTACTCTTGGGCAATCATCTGTATTCCTCCTTCCACTCCTTTTATTTTAAATCATACCTCAGAAATAATATCATTTCATCTACAAATACTTTAGTATGCATCTCTAAAATATAAGAACTTAAAAAAATAGAGCCACAATTTTTAAAAATTTAACAATTTTTCTTTTTTAATCAAATAGCCAGTCAATGTTCGTATTTCCCTGTCTCAAAAATGTCTTTTTATAGTGGGGTTTTTAGAATCAGCATCCAAAATCCACACATTATATTTGGTTAATATGTTTTGTTTCATCTTTAACAGTTCCCACTCCATTTTTTCTTCCCCTTTATTATTTTTTTTTTTTGCAGAAATTGGGTCACCTGTCTTTTGGCTGATTGCATCTCCGAGGTGGCCTTTCACATATTCCTCTATCATCTATACAGCCTGTAAACTGGTGGCTGGACCTAGTGGCTTGACTAAGTTTCAGGTTTGGGTGTTTTTTTAGCAAGAATACTTCACAGGCAGTATTGTGTATTTCCCACTGCAAACATCAGGAAGGACAAGATAAGTGGTTGTCTCTTCTTATGTTTTTTGGCCTCAGGTGATGTCAGTCTGATTCCATCCATAATGTTCCCTGTCAGCCTTTTACCTAATTAATAGTTTTAGCCACAAATGATAATCTCTGCCTACATCTACTATTTTGTCTGGGGATACTAAGTGGTTAACAGTCCGTTTATGTCATTCTTTATGCATTTATTAGCTGTAATATTCTGAAACAAGAATGTTCCCTCATCAACTATTTCGTCTGTTATATTTTAAAAATTTGAAATCTGAATCATTTGCATCTTGAGCTCAAGGCAGTGACTGAATTATTCCATTTATACAAAAAACTAACCAACATTCAGTCCACAAGTTTAGAAAAATTTACAACTATTTGGATAACAATAAACAACCATATACTGGTATTGTAAAGCTTTAACTGAAAGAACTCTTATTCTAGTTAAAAGACTTGTTCAACAAGTGGAATATACGACAGTTTAGAAATTTATAAAGGTAACTATGCATCAGAATCTCTATACATCCATGATGAAACTAAAGATAAAGACCAATAGGAAATGCTATCTGAATATAGATAGTCCCCCATTTATGACGGGGTTCCGCTCTGGTGACTCCAATGTAAATAGGTTCTGAAGTAAGTAAAATATATCTTTTTTTCTAAGTTATCATAGCCTACTATATGGGAGTGTTAAGACAGTAAATCATAACATTAAACATCTGCAGGTGAACATTTTGAGACTGATAATAGCAAATCATGCACTGCAACATTGTATGTTCAAAACAAAACAGAAACACTGAGGTGCCATTAATTACTTTTTTGTGTGGCCTTTCTAGCCATGGTCTTGTGACTCCCACCCATGTGACTGGATGGTACTGTGCAAATAAGATAATTGTGGTCCACCAAGGGGACTGGTCAGTTTTGCCTTAAAAGAGAGCCAGTTCCAGACCAGAGAGGAGAGCCCACCACCACCAGAGGAGGAAAGACTGCAGCAGAGATCCGAAGGAGACCCACAGGAGATAGTATGGTGGGCTTCCTGGCCCACAGAGCTAGAAAGCTGAGTGCCTTTGGGCAGAGACTGAGGGCCGGGGAGAAATCTATGCCTGACCCACAAATTTGGGACTTTCCAGCCTCCACAACCACATAAGCCATTGCAGTAAATTAGGGAACCCAAAGACAGGAGGGACAGTACTGAGGTGAGAGGGAGTAGTTAACAGATGATAGAGTGATACAGGAGCTTGGAAAAGTTAGACATTTGGGACGTCTGTAACCTCGGTTTCACAGGAACCAGCTTTGTGCTGATTCTTATAAAAGAAATTATTCGTTTAAACACTGACGGTCATTTAAGTGCAGTTTGTTGTAACTAGGATACATTATAAGTCAAGGACTACCTTCATCTCTGAATCGAGAACTACAGCTTGCTAGCAAAAAAGATTGCAGATCCTGCCGACCTCTTGGTTAGCGGCCGTAGCACTTAACCACTACACCACCGGGGTTTCCTCAAATTCATACAGAATTATAAAATGAGGCAAAAAGAAAAGAAAAGAAAAATGTAATGTATTTTAGTGTAGTCTGTGGCATTCTGCCTTTTCCTAACTTATCAAGAGCATATATACGCACCATTTTTGGCTTCCAGCAATTTATTGATGATGTTACTAAGGTCTGCGATTTCAGAGGCTGCAGGGATCGAGAAAGGAACGTCATCTACCGCATACCTAGGAAAAGGAAATGACATGTCAAGATCAATTCTACAGATATTTTGATAAATATGCATTTATTTATTCTACAAACACTTATTAGATACCTACTACATGCCAGACATTTTTCTACATGGGACAAATAAGATGAATTAAGACATGGTTGCTGTCCTCAGAAGGGGTGTGAGTCTGGTAATCAAACACAAGGGAACTATGTAAGAACAGGAAGTGATGACGATAAGTCATACATGATAAAGACATAAAATGGGGGCACAAAAAAACCAAAGGCCACTTCACACAGAGAAAATAAGTGTGGGGCAGTAAGGCCTGAAAAGATGCACAAAGCAGGTAACTCAAGCTACATCTAGAAAAGTGAATTTTACCAGGTGGGGAGAGGGGTAGGTAGAAAGAGAGGTGCATACAATCAGGGGGAACAGCAGAGCAATAGCTAGGAGGTTTTAAATTGTCCATTAAAACCATCCCAGAAAGTATGATTTTGCTGTAGGCAGTGACCAAAGATGAAGCTGAAGAGATGTGCATGGAATGCCTTATACGCTCCATGGAAGAGTTTTTACTTCCTTCCATTGGCAATGAGAAACCATGGTAACAGCAGTCCAATTTAAGGAATAACATCATCAAAATTTTGTTAGAGCTTTCTGACAGTACTGTGGCGAATGGATTAGAGACGAAAAGACAGGAGGCAGATTAGAAGATTCTCAGAAGAGAGAATGGGAGAAAATATTTGCAAATCAAATATCTGATAAAGAGACTTTATCTAGACTATATAAAGAACATTTACAACTCAATAATAAAAAGACAAACCAATTAAAAAACTGGCAAAGATATGAATAGGCATTTTTCCAAAAAGGATATATAAGTGGCCAATAAGCACATGGAAAGATTATCAACATCATTAGTCGTCAGGAAAGCCAAATCGAAACTGCAAAGATATCACTTCACACCCACTAAATCTACTGCCCTCCAGTGGATTACAACTCATAGTGACCCTGCAGGACAGAGTAGATCTGCCCCACAGGGTTTCCAAGGCTATAAATACAAATCTGCAGGGAAGCAGACTGCCACATCTTTCTCCTGTGGAGTGGCTAGTGGGTTAAAACTGCCAACCTTTTGGTTGGCAGCCTAGCTCTTAACCACTGCACCAGCAGGGCTCCTTTTATACCCACTAGGATGGCTATGGAAACCATGGTGGCGTAGCTATGGCTGCTAACCAAAAAGGTCAGCAGTTCAAATCAACCAGGCACTCCATGGAAACCCTATGGGCAGTTCCTCTCTGTCCTATAGGGTCACTATGATTCAGAATTGACTCCACAGCAGTGGGTGGGTTTTTTCAAGGATGGTCATGGAGCCCTGATGGCGCAATGGTGAAGAGCTCAGCCCCTCAAAAGGTCGGCAGTGTGAATCCACCATCTGTTCCCTGGAAACTCTATGAGGCAGTTCTACTACGTCCTATAGGGTTTTATGAATCAGAATCGACTCAATGGCAACAGGTACAGACAGGTAAACCAAAAAAACCAAACCTGTTCCCGTCGAGTTGATTCTGACTCAAAGCGACCCTGTAGGACAGAGCAGAACTGCCCCACCGGGTTTCCAAGGAGCGCCTGGCGGATTTGAACTGCCGGCCTTTTGGTTAGCAGCCCTAGCACTTAACCACTACGCCACCAGGGTTTCCACAGGTAGGTAGGATGCCTATAATAAATAGAACAGATAATAAAAAGTGTTGAGAGGATACGGAGAAATCAGAACCCTCTTTCACCACTGGTGGGAACGTAAAATGATGCAGTGGGTTTGGAAAACAGTCTGACAGTTCCTCAAAATGTCAACCATAGTGCCATTTGACCCAGCAATATATAAATATACACCCACACAAAAACTTGTACATGAATGTTTATAGCAGCCAAAAGGTAGAAACAACTCAAATGTTCATCAGCTGAATGGATGAACAAGATGCAGTATGTGTAACTAAAAACCAAACCCTTTTCCACTGAGTCAGTTCTGACTTATAGAGGCCATACACATACACACACACAAAATACAATATTACTCTGCCATACAGAGAAATGAAGGTCTGATACATGCCACCACATGGATAAACCTCAAAAACTTGCTGAATGAAATGCCGGACACAAAAAAATAAACATTGTATAATCTTACTTACATGAAATATCTAGAACAGGTAAATGCATAGAGGCAAAGGTTTATTAACGGCTGCCATCGGCTGGGGACACCAGGGAAGTTATTACTCAAGGGTACTGAATTTGGGGTGATAAAAATGTTTTGGAAATGGTGGTGATAGCTGCATAATATTGTAAATGTAATTAATGCCAAAGGATGCTTAAAAATGGTTAAAATGACAAGTCTTTTGTTACATATATTTTACTACAATAAAATTATATAAAAAAATAAATACACCGGTCATGCTATTGCATCACCACATTCCTTGAATAGAAGCTGTTGTTAGGTGTCATCCAGTTGGTTCCTACTCAATAGCGACCCTGTGCACAGCAGAAAGAAACACAGCCGGGTTCTGCAGTCCTCACAATTGTTATGCTTGAGCCCATTGTTGTGGTCACTGTGTCAATCCATCTCCTTGAGGGTCTTCCTCTTTTCTGCAGACCCTCTACTTTACCAAGCATGATGCTCTTCTCCAGGGACTGAGTAGTGGTTAGACTAAGTATGTAAGTGAGAACTGCAGGCTATTCAATTACTCAGACAGACATTAGGTGCCACTGGGCCTCGAATTTGAGAAACTGCTTGAGTTAACAAAGTGAAAAAAGAATGTTATGAGAGAATTTGAGTTAAATCATAAAGATTTGCATAGAAGGATAAGGCGAATAGCATTCGGCAAAATTTTTTTTCAGCATATAGAAATACACATATCTGTACCTGAACTGACTTCACACTCTTACCAAAAATCAGTTTTTCCAACCCCTTATTCAGAGCTCCACTTTCTAGCCTGATTTAGAAAAGCATCGTCTGTTACCTACTTAAAATGAAGTTGTGTTTTCAGAAACTGCGGGCGACCACTAGCCGATAGGCTGTAACGACACGGCCCACCAGTCTCTTCTTAAATTTCAAGGCAACTGTTTATTTTAAAGTTACATATATAGCGTACTTCATTCAGGAAGCGTTTCAGGCCTGTCCGCATTCACAACTCACGAATGCGAAGCTGGACAGGAAGGAGGTGATCTCGGAAGATAGCCGGCCAAGCCCTGAGAAATCTTCACAAGGCACCGGTTCTCTCTGAGGAAAACGCTCTCAAGCGGAGTCCGCCAAAAAAAGGGGAAAAGGTGAATCGACGGCAAAAACAAACAAAGATCCGCAAGGTCGAGCCGAAAGGATCCCAGGGAGGGGAGAGGAAAGGAGAGAAGGGGACGCTCACTTACTTCTTGTTGTCAGTGTAGAAGCGTGTCTGGAGCTGAGCCATGGCGGTGGCGTAAGGCGTATACACAAGGCTTGCCCAGAGGAACGTATGGGCTAACCGAGAACGGGCGATCTAGTCTCTTGGTACTACGAAAAGAAGCCGCTCAAAATTAGACTGCACAGAAAGGAAGATGCCGTGGACGCCTGGCTTCCACGTTCCTCCCTAGGTCCTCCTCAGAAAGCAGCACCACGAGGCCGCCCTCCCACAGTGGTTCAGCCCACAAATATCAACTGCCTATTCCTAGATTGGAAACGTTGGCGGTGCAGTGGTTAAGGATCGTCGATCAGTTAAGCCTGATCTTAAAGGCGGAGTGTCCCTTTGATCGCTTGGCTTTCTTTAAATGTATTTAGGTCTGTAGGAGCCCTGGTGGCGCAGTGGTTAACCGTCCAACCACTTAACCAGCCCCTTCCCTGCAGAAAGATGTGGCGGACTGCTTCCGTAAAGATTACAGCCTTGGAAACTCTAGGGAGCAGCTCTACTCTGTCCTAGAGAGCCGCTATCAGTCAAAATCGACTCAACTGCAATGGTTAATGGGGTTATTTAGGCCTGTGATCAATTCGCAAGATACAAAAAGCCCCAGCTCGAATCTTATTTATTTATTTATTTTTTAATTTTCAAGAAGTGGTCCTTAGACACGGTACTTAAAACACGGCTCCTAGAGACTACAACCCCCAGAAAGCAGCTCCTCTCAGACGCTGTGATCAGTGGGAATTGTAGTCTCTTTTTTTTTTTTTTTTTGCCATGCTGCCCTCGTGATAGTTATATTAAATCCTCCCGACTCCCAGCCAGATATTTATTAAATTATTCAGCTTTGTTCTACTATAGCCTTGCCCAGTTTCCTTTCTCACGTATACCCCCAACCACCACTTAAATAGTCAGATTTTTACTGGGCTCTTTTTCGCCTCTAGCTTCGAGTTTTAGATCCAGGTGAGGGGAGGGAATACGAAAAAAACCGACGAATCAGAACAGAAACAAACGACGGTGACCGATAGGGGTCTTAACTCACGGGACTGCGCTGCGCCCTCCCGAAGGGGTGCGCCTGCGCACTGTGCTGGTCTCCATGGCGGGGCCTCGGAGCCAAGACGAGGTTGAGTAGACTCGTTTTGAATTTTACCCCCTCTGCTCCGGCACTTTGTGGACTTCCCTCTTAGCCCTGTAGGGCCCTCCGCGGTGACGAGGCTGGGGGAGTCGAAGGTTTGCCAGAGCTATATGCGCCGACGGGCTGGATGCTGCCTCACAACCCCATTTCTTCCTCATTCCTCCTCCCGTCACCCCCTGACCTTTCGGGCTCTGAGCACCCGCCGGCCCCGGTCCCCTGCTGCAGCTGGGCGCTGGCGGCACCTTCCGTGCCCCGCTTTGGGGCCTCTTCGGGGTCCGACTTGGCGGGGCCTACTGCCCCCGGCCCGAGAGGGGGCTCGCGGGCTCTGGGGAGACAGGCTGGAGGAGGAGGAGGATGTTAGGTGTCTTGGAAAGGTTTGCTAAGCCCGAGGACGCGCTGTCGCCGGGAGAAGGATCCGGACCCCTCAAGCAGGAGCGGCCAAACGGTGGTCCCTTACGCCGCCCCCGCCCCGTTTTTTTGCGGTGTTTTAGCTTTTTCCTCCTTTCTGAGTCCCTTTATGTCATATGCTTATAAGGCGAAAGGTGTCCTCCTACATCTTTTCCCCCACTTTTTAATGTGTGTCTTTTAACTTTCTCAAAGGCCTGTGGATTGTTATCAGTGTTCCCGAGAATTCCTCTGATTTAGTTATTTTTTTGAGGAAGAATGGATAGAGAAATACTGTCCACATCCCAAAGTTATTTTTTAAGGCCTTTGCCAGAAAAGCTCCAAGAGGAATACTTTAAGAGACGACAGTTTAGAATCAGGGAGAAACTGGATTGCAGAATTTCTGGGTAGAGCGGTATGTGTACCGGTGAAGGCAGCTAAAGCTTTTCTGCGTTGCTTAAAGATGTGCAATTAAGTAGACGCCTGATATTTAAATCAGTCATAGAAAATGATTTAGGCAGTTCTAAAAGTAGTCTTTTATCAGAGAGTGGTGACAATGAAACCAGAACTATTTTCAATTTTTTCACATTTTTAGAATGCAGGCCCAGGAACCAGAATGCCTGGATTGGAATCCTGCCTCAGCTACTTATTTAACCTCCCTGTGGGACATTTTGGTCTTTTTTTTTTTTTTTTTTTTACTGGGTGAGAATTAAATGCTTCAGTGGAAGCACTCAGTAAATGTTATCTATTATTACTATCATTATCATGTAGATGTCAGTTTAACTAGAATCCGTGCCCAGGTTGTCTCTGGGTGGTGCAAATGTTTAATACACTTGGCTGCTAACCAAAAGGTTAGAGATTTGAGTCCACGCAGAGGTGCCTTGGATAAAAGGTCTGGTGATGTGTTTGTGAAAAATCAGCCATTGAAAGCTCTACGAAGCACAGTTCTACTCTGACACACATGGCTTGCATTAGTTGGAATCCGTGTGATGGCAACTGGTAACTGGTTCTGCCAACTTGAGCAAATTAGGGAGACTGCATGGGAGGAGGAATAAAATAAGAAAACTGCTGAAATCTAAAGAAAACACTTGAGGTTGCTGATTTAAGAGGTGGTAATTTTTTTTTTTTTAATTTCAGTGGTGAGGATTTTACATATTAAATAAGTTTGAAACACTTTCTCAGTTAAGTCTTATCACTGAATCCATTTTTCTGAGTTTGGTAGACGTGGAAATATAGTTGCCAGTTTTAAACATTCTCCTTTAATGATAAGTGATTTTTTAGTTCCGCAGTAAAATCGCACATATTGAAACTCATGGAATCCGAGATAAATCTTCAGATAATTAGATTCTGTTTCAGATTTTCTTTATTATTGATAGTATATAATTCATTAAAATATTTTGAAAAAATGTATGATTAATCGAGTTAATGCTTTCTAAACTTATCATTGATTTAAATTTTATCAAAATAGATACCTGATACTTAGAGTCAATACAGGTTGATCTTAATTTGAATTGAAAAATACGATCAGTAAAATACAGAACCTGAATATATGCTTAAGATAAAACTACAATTTGCAAAGGAGAAATGTGGAATTCACTAAAATACATTTTTTTTTTTCCATTTGACTGAGACCTTAGTTAAGGAAAACTTACACTACTAAATGTTCCAAAATAACTGAACACCTATTATGGTGTTTTTGTTTTTTTACAACAGGCAGTGACTTATGTTCTGTTTGAAGTTGCCTGCAAGCTAAAACTAGGATGGTTAATGTTTTCACTGTGTTTTTCTTAAAGTGTTTATTCTAGAACAAGCTTTTGGTTTATAATGATTTCCTACACAGTTGATTTACCGTGGTCCTCATGAAGACATGTTGTCTGGAGAACCACAGATGTCTAGCTTGGAAATATATTTCTCTTTATTACATTCCCCGCCCCCCCCCATATATGATGGCATAGTGTGGTGTGGTATAAAGACTATGCATGGATTTTAGAGTCCTAATTTTTTTTTTTCTACTTGGTTTTAAATTGAAACTGTTGTGCTTTCTGTGATACTAAGCAAAGTACTAGATAACTTTCGTTTTCTTATCTGAAAATAGAGATAATAATGCATACCTCAGAGTCATTGTGAGAACTAAGTGAAATAATTTATAAAGCTCTCAACTGAAGAGCAAAAAAGCAAAAAGAGGTATATAGGTACAGGGTGAGAAATGGTTAGAAACTAAAGTTAATGTGGAAGCTTTACAGAGAGGGTAAACCTTAGACAAGAGACATTATGAACATCATCTTTAAATTTTTTTTCATGCTGTTCTGAGAAGTTAAAATAAGTATTATATGTATTTTTAAAGTATTTGTGAATTAGGAGTCTTGATTTAATCCTTGACATCACTTATTTATAGTAATTTCGTACAAATCATAAAAAACATATGCCATTTATCTACCTCTAAAAGATGAAGGAATTTTTGTTTTCTAAAAGACTTGTAGTTAATGAGATCCGATGCTGATATTGAATAGATTTCAAGATCCTTTAAATTTTGAGACACTAACCAAGGTATCTGGAATTAAGAGAAACTCTTAAGACTAAAATTCAAGTGGCTTGATGCTAAAATTATTCTGTTTGTGGATTTAATCTCAGATTATTGTTTTTAATGGATAAATTTGTAAATACAAACCTATGGGGAAGCTGAATAGCATAACTAGATGTTAAGGTAGTTTTTTTTTGTTTTTTTTTTTTTAGAAATTGCAGCTGAGAAATCACCTCTAAAGTTCTGAACAACTAGAATTCCTGTTGAACAAAATCAAAACAGAGCAGCGACCCAAATATTGTCCTCTACACAGATATGAGTGACCACAGCCTGAATAGTCTCTTTCCCTGTGCCATGCATTCACTGTATAAAATAAACAATAAAAAAGCCTTTTCTCCCTATAATATCAAACTTCTAAATTTTACGGTTTCTTTCTAATCTTCGTGTTTGATATAAAATCTACTTGTGTAATGTGATATGAAACATTCTAGAAAGTGAAATTTAATACCTTAGTGTGTTTTCTGAAGTTCAGTCATTAACTGTCTGGACCCCATATTTAATACTTTATTGTTTCTTTTTGCTCCCTTTATCCAATCTGAGTACTTCTTTCTTAAAAAATAAGCTTGTCAAATCAATTCCAGGATTTTTTTTTTTTTTGAGGGGAAAGGAGGTGTTTATTCTCTCCTTGTGGCTCCAAAACATGCCCTATTATTAAATACTTTCTTTGAGGAGAAATACTCAGTTGCTGTGAAGGTCTTTGTTTCAGTGGTACTTAGAGAATGTGAGAGTTGAAACAAAAGTCTAGTTCGATTCCTAATTTTATATAACGAAACAGGCACAGAGAGTCACTTATGCCAGGATGCATGGACTTATCTATAGGCAGCCCTAGTCTTTAGTTCTCTTGAACTGAGCCTAGTGATGGTTCTAGTATACCTGACTAGTAAATGGTTACTTAATAATGAAACCTGCATAATAAAATCTGATAATTTTCTTTATGTGTAGGAAAATGTACATTGAATACTTTCTCATTATGGAGAAAAGGCTACTGTGAAGACGTAATTATAGCTTTGACATAAATGAAACTACAGCTGTCACAATTTAGTGCCCCCAAAAGGAAGAACTTCAGAGGACAAGAAAGGGCATTTCTGGAGGTAGTAGAATGCCTGAGGCCTGGAATTTAAACTTGAACTACTGCCTGCAGGTAATTATTTTTAACTGATTATAAGTAACAGCTCCGTAGAAGTTAACTCTTATTCTATTACATATTAATAAAAAAATCAAATTACACTTTGTGTAGGTACTTTCTTCTGTTTTAGGTTACCAGTTGGAAAAGAACGTTTTATACCTAGCTTTTTAACATTAATGTCCTCTGAAAAACTAGACTTTAACAGAGTTAGTTAATTGGGAGTTAGGGATAATTTATGGCAAGTACTGACCTTGCCATTGAGAATAGATGGGAAAATTGGGTATTTTAAGCAACTCTGCAGTTATGAAGATTGAAGAGGTTAATGGAAGAAATGGGGGGAAAGGAAGTAATGCTATTCACTGCATTCAAATTATTTTAAAGAAAGACTTTCTACCATTTAAAAATGTACTTTTAATCCCCAATTCAACAGTGGGTTAGGTCAATAGTCAGATATTGAAACTCACTTCGTCATTTAGAATTACTTTAAATAGTATTTTCCTGGTGTAATTGCAAAAAGCTTTTATAGATGTACTGTAGGACATACCAAAAGGAGAATTTTGAATTCTACATCTCCAGAAGGCAGTAAAAAAAAAAAAAAAAAAAGCTATCTTTCTTACATTGCCAAAATCTCAGTATCAGCAAAATTTTGAAACGGGTGGTTTATGTTTGTCAGTCTTTCTCCGTCAACATTGTCCCCTGCGCTATACGAGCTCACTTCTTTAGGGCATTCATGCTGCCCTAAGTCTTCACAGCAGTGTGTAGCCCTGACCTAGTAGTGCTTTGAGCCTCACATTTCTCACCTCCAAATTAAACTTCATTCCTTCAGCATAGCTGTTTTTAACTGATCTTAAAGGAAGAAAGCTATCCTTGTATAAACTTAGGCAAATTTGTTAATGACTGATACTCTCTGCAGCTTTTTCTTTTCAAGAGAAAATGCTTATTAACTCCAATGCAAATTTCACTGATGAAATTTTTAGATAGGGTAAGTGAAAATAAATACAGTGAGAAAATTTTTTAGCCAGGCAGGATAACTTGCAGAGGGGTCAGAGCACCTATTAGGAAACTGGGAGTAAGTTTTTAGAATTCTTTCCCCTAAACTATTTACATTTAATACAACTCCTTCCCAAGCTCAACTACTAAATCTGTTCTACAGACTGTTTTCTCAGTGGCTGCAGTGCCTGCATACTGAACTCTTGCTGTAGGTGGGATCAGAGGTCTTTAGATTGCTTGCAAGAGGGCATTTTATATGTTGGGGACTGCCTCTAATGAAATTTCAACCAGGAGAAGTTGAGAACAAAAATAAAGAGGCTTTTTTTAGTATCTTTAATTTATTTGCTAACCTATAAAAATTTTTTTAAAGCTATGGGTTTTTTGACTAATGAAGGAGGGAGAGAGCTTTGACTGTAACATTTAAAGAATCTCTATTAGCAGTAATAAAGAATATGGGCTTTGGGATCAGCGTATGTAGTTTTGAGTCCTGGCTCAGCCACTTAGTATATTTGTGATCTTTGGAAAGTTACTTAACTTGCCTGAGTCTTAGTTTCCCTAAATGTAAATTGGTGCAAGAAACTAAATCATAAGGTTTTGAAAAAGCTAAATAAAGTGATATATGTAAAACATTTTAACACTGTGCCTTATATAGTAAGTGCTCAATAAATGATAACCTTATAACCTTAAGCCATGAGCCTCACTTTTCTGTACAATGGTGATAATAATAGGTTCTCCTTCACAGGATAATGGAGTGATTATTAATATTCTAGGTAGTAATTATTAAACATAGCATGCATTCAGTAAACATTAAATTATATCTATGACAATTAAATTCATAATCTTAGTTCATCTATTTTAATGTAATTATGCTTATATTAAAAAATAAAAATAAAGACCCCTCAGAAATATTTCTTAACCTTGATGTCTTCATGTTTAAACCAAATCAAACAAAACGCTTTGCTGTCAAGTTGATTCCGACTCATAACCGCTCTGTAGGACAGACCAGAACTGCCTCAGGGTTTCCAAGGAGCCACTGATGGGTTCCATCTGCCAACCTTTTGGTTAGTAGCAGAGCTCTTAACCGGTGCACCACTAGGGCTCGTCATCGTGTTCAGACAGTGGATAGTTCAATGTATTCAGTTTACTTTAGAAATTAAATTATATTCTTGACAGTTAATATTTCAGTTTAATAATCTCAGCTGGACATTATTTTCACTTTTCAATCTAACTTTCTAAATGTTTTCTTTTTCAATAGAGTTAGTTTTCTACTCATTGCCCAAAGAAGCCAGTCAGTAAATAATTGTGAAATGTGTAAAAAATACCATCATGAGAGTCAGCTATTAGAAACACAGAATCTTAGACATCACTTATACTAATTCCTCCTTTTAAAAACTAGAAATTAAAGTTCAGAGAAGTTAAAAATTTGTCTTCTTTTATTGAGTCTAGGCAGACTCCATGTTCTTTCTTTACTACATTTATGTGAATATACATTTATGAAATGTGTGGATCTTTAACTAAATGAGAATATTGAAATAGAGCTTCTTAGTCATCTAAAAGTATAAAATATTTGCAGTTTTTCAAAGTATAGAAAAGTATATTTAGAAGCCTCTTTTTAAGCTCAAATAAGATTTGATTCCATCAATGAGATGACAGAAGGAATTTTGTCTTCAAGAACCCAAAGGGTTTATTTAGTCCAAAACCAAAACCAAACTCATTGCTGTTGAGTTGATTCTGACTCATATCGACCCTATAGGACAGAGTAGAACTGCCCCGTAGGGTTTCCAAGGAGCGGCTGGTAGGTTGGAACTGCCAGCCTTTTCTTTAGCAGCCGAGCTCTTAACTACTACGCCACCAGGGCTCCAGATAGGTGGAATTTTGACCTCAGTTTGCATGATCGTAGATAATGAAAATAACTGTCATTTATTGAGCATTGACAGTGTCTTGGGAACTGTTCTGAGCCCTTTGCAAACATTATTTTATTCAATCTTCACAAGAACCCTATAAGGTAGATAAAATGTTCTCATTTTGCAAATGAGGAAACAAAAGCTTAGAGTGGTTAACTGATTCGACAAGTAAGTATAAAACTGGAATTCAAACCCAAACAACATGACACTAGAACAATTCTACCATTATTTATAGTTTTACTGACAAAGCACTGTTTTTCTTTCAAAAGTTTAGTGAAAAAATACATACATTTGTGTATACCCGAATTCCGACATTGTTCAATTGTTCAACCAAAAATTTCAAGGCAGTTTTCAAGTTCATATGTTGTGGTTAGTTAAGTCTTTAGTTCACAGTCAGCCTGATTTTTTTTAAATTAATAGACTTTATTTTTTTAAACAATTTTATATATTACGTAAAATTGACCAGAGATTTCCATATACCTTTCCCCTCCACACTGCCACCCTTATCACCTCACATAGTTTCCCCTATTATTAATACCGTACAGTAGTGTGGTACATTTCTTACAATTAATGACCAATATTGATACATTATTATTAACAAAAGTCTATAGTTTACATTAAGGTTCACTCTTTGTGTTGTGTAGTTCTATGGGTTTTGACAAATGTATGTCATACATCCACAATTACAGCACCCCTGTGTTTTATCCATTTATCCCTTCCACTTCACAAACCCCCGCAATCACTGACTTTTTACGGTGTGTGTAGTTTTGCCTTTTCCAGAATGTCATGTATTTAGAATCATACAGTATATAGCCTTTTCAGACTAACTACTTTTACTTAGAAATATGCATTTAAGGCTCTTCCATGTCTTTTTGAGGCTTGATAGCTCATTTCTTTTTATTGCTCAAGAATATTCCATGTGTGGGAATATACTCATTGTTTACCCATTACTGAAGGACATCTTGGTTGCTTCCAGTTTTGAATAAAGCTGCTATAAACATCTGTGTGCAGGTTTTTGTGTGGGTGCATAAGTTTTGACTTAATTGGAAAATACATGGGACCTGATTGCTGCATTGTATGTATGGTAAGACTATGTTTAGCTTTGTAAGAAGCTGCCAGATTGTCTTCCAAAGTGGCTATACCTTTTTGCATTCCCACCATCAATGAATTGAATTCCTGTTGCTCTGAATCCTTGTTAGCCTTTGGGATTGGCAATTTTTTGGATTTTACCCATTCTAATAGGTGTATAGTGGTATTATTTTAATTTGCAGTTCTCTTATGACATACGATGTTGAACATCTTTTCATATGCTTATTTTCCATCTGTATATCTTTGGTGAGGTGTCCAGATCTTTTGCCCATTTTGTAATTGGGGTTTTTTTTTTTTAAAGTATTATTACTTCGTAGGTGATGGTATCTCTCTTGTTATGTCATTAGCCACTGGGGATCATTGTCTAGTCTCATAATTTAGAAGTATAGTAAAGTGTTTTTTTTTTTTTTAATTCTATTGTTCCATCTTCATTTATTAGCTTATAAAAAGAGAAATTTCTCATCAACCATTTGGGTATCCTGACATACAGAATTGTATGAGAAAGACAGATAAATGTTTGGCTCCCTCTTCACCTTTTATTCATCCTTTTCAAAATATGAGTTAGTGTCCTATTATCCTCCAAAGGTGAACAGTGGAATCTTTTAGTATGATTATTAACTCATGAATTTAAACATTTGATATATTTATGTGTATTGCAATACTATCAGTATTGATGCTCATTATCTTCCATCTTTGGCTAGTGGGTGCTTTTTCTAAGTCTTCTTGACACAAATCTATTAGTCTTTAGCTTTCTTACTTTCTGCTATTACAGGATATTCCAGACTCCTCTTTATTTCCTGCTCCAGACCTGAACTCAGCCGTATCCCTAAGGTTGAGGTTCTATCAATTTTGGCTTTATACATTCCTGCATTATTTAGTGCTTGCAAGGTAAAACAGTTTTATCTTCCTGGTGGGTTGAACCCTTTCTCCTTACTTAATAACTGTCTCCATCCCTGATAATGCTTTTTATCTTCAGGTCTACTATGTTTCATGTTAATATACAATAAAAAGTTAAAGGACATTGTAACACTTTGTCTATCATCACAGTAACATGCTTTTGTTCTCCAATTCATATGAACAGCTCAGTTTGTTTTTTACTATTTGCCTAGGCTTTTTTTTTTTTTAAACTTTTCAACTGATCACATTTTAGCTGTGTTTTAAACAGCTTTTTTTTTTTTCTGTTTTTTCATAAACAGCTTTTAATTGGTGAGTTTAATCCATTGGAATTACTAATAATTTGGTCGTCTTTCTATTGTTCCTTTCGCTTTCCGTTTGCCTCATTTTTTCTGTGCTTTTTTCTTCCTGTTTTGCCTTTTATTAAATTGATACTCATAATTTCATGCGTTATTCCATTTGTTTACCTTCTACTGATTTAAAAATTTTGTTCTTATAAACCTTAAACCTTAAAATTTTACCATGCAATTCTAAAGTTAAAATTTAATCACCCCTTCTTGAAACAATACAAAGATCTTAAAACACTTAATCTATCATCACCTTCTACAGAGGTACATGTGTTTTTATTTAGTTTTCCAGTGTTTTATTTCTGTGTTAATAACACATGCTCAAAACTAGAATATTATTTTTATTATATATACACATTTTTAGATTTTTTTCATAGTATTAATATATTTGCTTACTTTCTTTTTTGCATCTCTGGACTTCCATCTGGTATAACTTTTGGTTTTCCAGAACTATATTATTTAGGTCCTGTTGATTGTAAGCTGTCATTTAAAAAAAACCTTAAAGTATATTTCTTTTACTGTCTTTTGTGAAAAAAAAAATTGTTTTGAGGTGTATATAATTCTGCATGGATAGTTACTTTTTTTTTTACCTTAAAAATATTATTCTAATGACTTCTGCTGCCATTGTTGCTATTAAGAAGTCTACCATCAATATAACGTCAATTCTTAATACGTAATTGGTCTTCTCTCTGGCAGCATTTTAGATTTTCCTCTTTAGAATTTTGCAACTTCAGTACATTGCGAATTTTTTTTTTAATCTTGATATCCTTTATGCTGCCTTTATCAGTGGATTCATGTCTTCAGTTCTGGAAAATTCTAAACCATTTTTTCTTCCAATATTGCTTCTCTTTCATTTTCTGTATTCTGTCCTTCTAAAACTCCAATTAATGCATGCTGTACTTTTTCATTATTTTTCCATACTTTTAAATCTCTTACTTACATTTTTTATCTCTTTTTTTCCCTTGTGATGCATTTAGGTAGTTTTAAAATCTATCTGCCAGTTTAGTATTTGTGTGTGTGTGTGTGTACATGCACATCTATCTGCTGTTTAGTATATTCATTGCCTTTTTAATTTTAGCAATTATATTTTTCATTTCTGAAAATTCTATTTGATTCTTTTCAAATTAAACTTTTGGTAGTCTGTGGTTGCTTGAATATTCCTGCGATTTATTATTTTATTTATTTTAACATTAAATAATTATATTCAGTATCAGGTGGTTTCAGTACTCGAATTCTTTGGGGGATGTCTAAATCTGCTGACTCTCATGGTGGCTTATTTTCTTGTGTGCTTAGTAGTCTTTGTGAGCCTATATTCAATCAATCTTAATGTGAAAGGAAACTGGAGTTTTAATTGACTTTGTGTTCTTCCAAATATCAGCTATATTCGTTCTTATTGGAAGCCAGCTTACACAACTGTCCTGGAATGTTCCAGGTTCTTAGCGTTATTTTGCTAGTTTCAAGTTCTCCCTTCCAGCTTCTTGTCCAAGCCACATTTTCCCAGTGACAAAACCTGAATTTCCATGGGGAAATTCTCCTGTTTGCTTGAGCTTACCACTTAGCTTTTGGCCCACAGCTTTTACTTGCTTTTCTTCTCCTCCCTCCTCCATGGGAAAGTGGCCTCAGATTTTTGTTATTTTCTATATCCAAGTCAATATACACAATCCAGATTTTATTTTAGGTCAGCTTTTATTTTTTCGTTTTGTAGCAAGAGGGCCTTCTGTAGTATCTAATCTGCCATATTACCAATAAAAAAAATTATTGCCAATAGTAGAAATCTATTTTCTAAATTCCTTCTAAAAAGCATTATTCTTTAGTCATATATACACAGTGGAAACAAATAAAACAGGACATTATAAAATAAAATTGCTCTTAAATCTGTCACATGAGAGGTAACTATAGACTTTGGAATAGATTAGGATGCAAGTAAACATTTAAAATGTTATGGGAGAAGCAGCTTTAAGATATAATTATAAAAATAAAGCTAATTTAGTAGTCTTATGATTTATATCTCAGAAATATTTACAGTATTTTGGAATTGTGAAATGGCAAAACTTACAGATATTCCGAATTGCGTGAATTTACAAACATATGTTAGGACTCTATCATGGAAAATATTCACTAGTTTCATTTTGATGTTACTTCAATTTTGAGACATAAAATTTCATTTCTTTTTTGTATATAGTATCTAGTAGTTACAATAATATTGACATTGCCACCACTGACAGTTTGGGGCCAGAAAATTCTTTGTTGTAGGGGGCTGTCCTGTGCATTCAAGGAGGTTTAACAGCATTCCTGGCCTCTATCCATTAAGTATCTGTAGTATCTTCCTCCCCAGTTGTGACAACAAAAATGTCTCCAGACATTGCCAGATGTTACTTGGGAGGTAGTCAACATCACCTCTGGGTTAGAACCACTGTACTAGACCTAAATGAGTCAAGTTTTTTGGTATAAATATGTTCTCATTTTCAAAGCTTGTCAAACTAATATGAGTTGTGTATATATAATTCTATCTAGATCTTTTCCAAAATTATATAATGCTACAATGGAGCACACCCAACTCATAAAGTTAAAGCCCTTTATTTGTATTAAACCTATGTAAGATTAGAATTTTAGAAGTATTTGAAAGGGTGTAACTGAACCTTGTCACATAAAAGCAATCTTAATAAACCACCAGTACACAAGTGTAATTAAGGATAGGATGAGGGGACTGATCTTTGCTCTGCCTTGAATGTATTGTGGTGCCTTGGCAAGTCATTTAACAAAAATGTTGAAGTTCTTATCTAAAATGAAAATGATTTAACTTAAATTGTAAAAGTTAACACAGTAAGGGAAATGAGAGATCTATTAAGATAAAACATTGCATAAAAACATTAAGTGCTTTAGTTAATCAGATATTTGAACTCTTGCAGCTATTAACTAATAGAAGAAAATGGAATTGAATATGTTGTCAGCATGGAACAGTCTCATGATTCATTAAGAATCAATCATCACGATGGCAAAGAGTCAAAAACGGGTGTTCAGGTATTTGAGGTAGGGATTCAACAGAATTTTCTTCTGCTCTGTGGGAAAACAGCATGCCATTTAGCAACTTTTTACGCTTAAGAAATAGTGGTTATATTTAATATGTTCAAAAATTTTAACATTAAATCATCCACACATTCATATATTTAGTTTTATAATGTAGAGCTTTATGTAAACTAATAAATGAACTTACTGAAGTAATGAACCTTCCTTGGTGATATATCAATAAAAATTTATATATAAAGAAAAACGTATACATTGAATTATATTTTATCATTTCAGGTTGTAACCTCATGGACAATTTTATCTCAATAAAATCTGGATAATAAAATATAAAAAATAATTTCATTTAAGAGCAATTTTCTATGTATGTTTGTGTGAATTGACAACTCTCGCAAAAAATAAAATGAACTAACTGAAAAATGAATGTCCGTTTTTATTTTTAAAAGTCTTTTTTTTAAAAAAAATAGCAGTATATTTTACGAAGACTGAAGTAATTTTTTTTTTCTTTGCAAAAGCATCTAACCTGTGTAGACTCCAGGGATCCTTCCTTTGGACAAAATGGTTCTTCTACAGTTGTGCCCATTACTACCCATGAAGCAGAGAATTCACTTTCATCACAGAAGGTACCAGTGCCCATGACCCAGACACAGCCTCCTTCTGCAGAGCAATTCCATCTAGTGGACCAAAATGGGCAACCTCTGCAATATGAGCTTCAGTCATTGGGGGATTCTAGTGCACAAATGGTAAATATATTTTATAAATAACCAGTTTTATGCTGTTTAGCAAAATACATTAGTGTCACTGTTGTTAGTTGCTATTGAGTCGGCTCTGACTCATGGCAACCTTATCTATAACATAGTGATAATGTTGTCCAGTCCTGCGCCTGCACCATCTTCAAGATCTTTGATATGTTGAAGTCCATTTTTGTGGATATTGTGTCAATCCATCTCATTGAAGGCTTTCCTCATTTTCGCTGACCCTCTGCTTTACCAAACATGATGTCCTTTCCTAGCTATTGGTCTTTTTTAATGATGGGTCAAAAGTAAGCAAGACAAAATTTCACCATCCTCACTTCTAGATAACCTTAATTTCTTTCTTTCCCTTTTTTTTTTTTTTATTGTGATTTAGGTGAAAGTTTACAGAACAAATGAGTTTCCCGTTAAACAGTTAATACACAGATTATTTTGTGACATTGGTTGCCAACCCCGTGATATGTCAACACTGTCCCCTTTTCCACCCCAGATTCCGAGTTTCCATTCATCCAGTTTTCCTGTCCCTTCCTGCCATCTTGTCTTTGCTTTGAGGCTGGTGTACTCATTAGTCTTGTATATACGCCTGAACTAAGAAGCTCGTCTCTCAAGTATGTTATTGTTGACCCTATAGACCAGTATAATCTTTGGCTGAAGGTTGAACCTCAGGAGTGACTTCAGTACTGTACTGAGTTAAAAGGGTGTTCGCGGGCTATACTCTTGGGTTTTCTCCAATCTCTGTCAGACCCAGCAAGCCTGGTCTTTTGGTGTGTGTGTGTGTGAGAATTTGAATTTTGTTCTACATTTTTCTCTTGTTCTGTCTGGGACCATCTATTGTGATCCCTGCCAGAGCAGTTGTTGATGGAACCAGGCACGATCTAGTTGTTCTGGGCTCAGTCTGGTGGAGATTGTGGTAGTTGTGGTCCATTAGTCCTTTTGACTAATCTTTTCCTTGTGTCTTTGGTCTTCTTCATTCTACTTTGGTCCAGCCGGGATGGGAGCAGTAGATATATTTTAGATGGCTGCTCACAGGCTTTTTAAGACCCTAGTCATTACTCACCACAGTCAGATGTAGAACATTTTCTTTATAGGCTATGTTATGCCAGTTGAGGAACCCTGGTGGTGCAGTGGTTAAAGTGATAGACTGCTAACCGAAAGGTTGGTGGTTCAGAACCACCAGTGGTTCCATGAGAGAAAGGTGTGGTGGTCTGCTTCATTAGAGATTTACAACCTTGGAAACCCTGTGGGGTCGCTATGAGTGGGAATCGACTTGATGGCAGTGGATTTTTTTATGCCAGTTGAGCTAGATGTCCTCTTAGACCATGCTTCCCAGCCCTCAACCTAGTAATTCCATCCCTCAGGGAGTTTGAATGTGTCTATAAAGCTTCCATGACCTTGCCTTGGTCAAATTGTGCTGCCTTCCCCAGTATTGTGTACTGTTTTACCATTCACCAAAGTTACCACTTACCTACTACTATCTAGTTAGTGTTTTTCCCTCCCCATCCTTTCTCTCCCTTTGTGTGGAAGCATTTTCATGTATTTTTATAACAGTGGTCTCATACAGTATTTGTGCTTTTGTGACTGGCTGATTTCATTCAGCATCATGTCCTCCAGATTCATCAGTGTTGTGAGATGTTTCATAGATTCATCATTGTTCTATATGGTTGTATAGTATTACCCTTAATTTCTTAACACTATGACTTATATTGCACTGAAAATACTGTTTCCATGATCTTCATGTTTAAGCTATATAAGGATTTTAAAAGATTTCCTTTGAGAACAAATACTACTTTAAACGAATTTCTCAGTCACCATGTCTAGGCACACTGGTGTTTGAGATCAATTGCAAATGTAATATAACCTGTGATTAGTACTAAAGTACCAGAGTGTGCATGTAATTTACATTTCTTTGTTTATATATGCACGAGACTGAACTCAAGGTTATTGCCTTCTCAACATCGCACTCACTGACTTGCATGCCACATGCTAGTGTGGTTTCTTGAAGAGAAAGAAAGCAATGGAGGCACCACTGGTATACTGGGAATTAGGCATAACCCTTGCTGGTATTTGCTGGTAGGTGTGTGTATCATGTGACTAACAGTGGGTAAGGGTGAAAAGATAAAAATGCTGCTTTAAACTGTTAGCTTTAAAGGTATTTTTGACCAAGTTTGTTGTCTCAGTAGAAGAGATAAAAGATGCTTTTCATTGAAATAAGGAAAATTACTTTTAAAAACTTCCAAGTTGCTACCAATTATTGGGGAGAGAATTTTAAGGGTAAATTAATTTTTTCTCTGTGTGGAGCGATGCAAATATAGCAAATTCTGTGTATGAAGAGCCCAGTAAGTATAAGACTACTAATTAACCAGAGTTTTCTGGTAATTTTCATGATTTGCCTCAAGTTGAATATATTATAGCAGATGACTCTTCAAAATTATGTTTTTCTAGCAAAAATTAAAGATAATTAGCTGTTTTTTTAAATAAGAAAAGTAATATTGTCATCACTATCATCAAATAAGATGAACTGAAAATAGTTTCTCAGATTTAAATTCTCATGGACTGCAGACTTCCTGAAGCCATTGCCCTGAGATAATCTTTAAAACTTAAACCAACAATATCCCCTGAAGACTTCTTAAAACCAAACAGTAGTTTAGCTTAACTAGTAAAGAATATCTGCCTTAAGCATTATGCTCTTTTAAGAACTATCTATATGAGATCGAACTGACAATAGCAGCTGGAAAAATTAAATAGGAATCTATGTTAATGGGGGAGGAACAACTCAGAAAAGAAGGGTGAGAATGGATGTACAACTTGCAGAACGTAATCAGTGTCACTAAATGGTACATGTAGAAACTGGAATTAGTGTATGTCTTGCTGTGTATATTCTCAACAAAAACAACAAAATAAATAAGATTTTAAAAAGTTTCTTAGGTAGCAGCTGGAGTGAGCTAAGGAGAGAGAAAATGGAAGAGACTTTTCTCCATTGTACTTTGGAAATAATAGTTTCAAAATTAAGGGGGCATTCTGCAGATCTTAGTTATGAAATATTTGTAGGATTGAGCAAAATTGTAAAAGTATTATATGTGTCTAATTCATATTTGAAAATAATCACAGCACTCTATTTTTCTCAGAATGAAAAAATGCTATTTTTCACGGGTATTTTATCTCATAATAAGGGGCAAATAATTTAAAACGATACTATTACTATTGCCTTTTTTAAAAAGTCCAGTGGGTTTTTTTGTTTTGTTTTGCTTTTGCCTCTTTTTTTTTCCCCCTTAAGTAACATTATCAAACATTGAGAAGCAGTACAGGTAGTGGTTAAGAAGTGCTAGACTACTTGGGTTTGGATTTTATCTCGCCACGAAATAACTCTGTGTAAACTTGCATGAGTGTTTCACCTGTGTGACAGTTGCCTCATCTATAAAATGTAGATACTTAATAGAATTGTGATGAGGATTAAGAGGGGTAATGATACGGGTAAAGTTCTGCCACTTAATACATACTCAACAAATGTAAGCGGCTGTCATCAGAGTTTACAGTTGCTGTCATGCTGAAGTGATAAGAGGTATGATATTTTTATCTCAAGAAACTTGATAAACATTGGAGGAGGGAAACAATTTTCACTCTGGATTTTTGGCAAATGTTTTTAACTGTAAGGCATTCTTCATTGCTGAGTTTTTGTGTTTTTTTTTTTTTTTTCCAAAATTGAGATTTAAATGACCCTCTTAAAAGTAGGAATGCAGTCTGTCAACGTGAGCAATGTTCTTGTGTTTTACATAGCAAAAAGGAAGTCTGGGAAAGTGGGTTGGAACGATTAGGGAGAATTACTGGCACTAGAGGGAACAGATGACAGAGACTTTGGGTAAAACAGTAAAACTGTATACACGGGAGAATAGTATGTTAGGTAATAGTTTATTGGGTGTGCAAAACCTCTGGAAACAGGATAAACTTACTTTCAAATAGTGTATGTCTCAGTTATTTAGTGCTGCTTTAACAGAAATACCACAAGTGATGGCTTTAACAGAAATTTATTCTTTCACAGTCTAGGAGGCTAGAAGTCCAAATTCAGGGCGCCAGCTCTAGGTGAAAGCTTTCTCTCTCTGTCGGCTCTGGAGGAAGGTCCTTGTCATCAATCTTCCCCTGGTCTAGGAGCTTCTCAGTGCAGGGACCTTGGGTCCAAAGGACACACTCTGCTCCTGGCATACTTTCTTGGTGGTATGAGGTCCCTCTGTCTCTCTGCTTGCTTCTCTCTTTTATATCTCAAAAGAGATTGACTTGAGATACAACCTAATCTTATAGATTGAGTCTTGGATCATTAACATAACTGCCTTTGATCTTGGCTCATTAACATCATAGGGGTAGGATTTACTACACATAGGGAAATTATACCAGATGACAAGATTGTGGACAATCGCACAATACTGGGAATCATGGCCTAACCAAGTTGACACACATTTTGGGGGGACACAATTCAGTCCATCACAGTGTGTTAGGTATATCTTGAAACAAAAAACTCAGAAGGTTTTTCTTCAACTTCAGACACCTTTTTGGTTGACATTCCTTTAAATTGAAGGCAATAGGTTCAATTGTTAAACTGAAAAAAAAAAAAAAAGTACAATAAATACACTATTTTCCCTGTGTTTACAGACTTTTTAGACACTTTGTAGTATTCCTTATGAATCTAGTCTGGGCACATATACATGCAAAAGTACAAAAAAAAATCCTGTTTAATTAGCTGATAAGTTACCATCTTTCAAAATCATGAAAATGTCTTAGAGTATGGGACAAATTATTGCCACACAGAAAGGTCAAACATGTATGGTTAATAGAATACATAGCAAATTTATTGAGTCCAGTCAGAGGCTTCGTTCAGATTACTAAGTAATTAGATAGCATGCATGTATATTGATTAATTTTGTGCTTAGGGCTGTAGGCTGTAGGGTCACACTGCCTGGTTTGAACCCATTCTGTCTTTACCTCATACTAGCTGTGATACTTGGGAAAAGCTTCATGTGTGCCTTACTGTTTTCATCTATAAAATGGGGGAAATAATTGTATCCAACATAGAAAGAGGTAAGTATGTAATAATTTATCTAACTAATAATTGTGTTAAATCACTGTAAGCGTATGCATTTGATTTTTTTTTTTTCTTTTAATGCTTCTAAGATGATTGTAGGCAACCCATCAGAAAATGGACAGGTGCTTCAAGTAATTCCATCTACCCAGACAGAAATGGCACCAGTGATTGTACCTCAGGGACAGCTTGTGGATGTGAATAGTTCTCGGGGTGAGTAATAATGGTATATAAGGGATTTGATAAATGTTTTAAAGAGCAAATATGTATTTCAGAAAAATCACGTCGTGCAAGTCAGTGCTAAAATTAATTTGTTTAGGTAAAATTGTGAACTAAATAATTAGAAAAAGTTTCTTGGCCCAAATGAATTTCAAGTTCATTTTTCAACTCCTTTTATGTAGGATAGCTGTCTATTTCATTTTGGAATTCTGTGAAGCTGGTTGACTCCTGCTTCCTCCCAAAGGACCAGTGAGCATGAAATAAATTCTTTTAAATTATAATAACAGTAATAATAACAACAGTAACAAGAATATAGTGCTAATTGCTACTGGAGAAGGTTTTACATTTATATTTTTATCAATATTTTTGTTAGCCATATGGGTCATTACTTTTTTTTAACCTTTTCTTCCTCTTTGCTCATCTTTCCTTTGATTCTTTAGATTCAGAAAGGAGAATCCTGCTTCCCATTTCTTTGTATTATATTTTCTTTACCTGTTTGATAGTATCTGTATTTGTTATCTTCCTTTGGCTTCCCTTCCTTTTCCAGCCATTTGACTCTCTTTTTTGTCACTTTCTGATAGCTAATGGTTTAGGTTAATAGATTTACCCTAGAGTTTTGATTCTTCATCTATGTTAACAGTCAGGAAAAACTTAAGAAAAAAAACATTTCGCAGAAAATACTATAAACATGGTATATAAACAAAAAAGAATTCATTTTACATTTTCCTATTATAAAACTCGTATATAGCAATTATTTCTACCACTTTTATGTCCAAGCTATTTAAGTTATAAAAACTTAATTATGGCAATATATAATTTATTATAATTAAGAGTAAGCAAATTTATCAGAGAAGTTCTCAACAAAGCAGTATAAGTTTTGTTATCTTTAACTTCACAGCAACCTTCGCTTTCCTGTTATAAATAATAAATTCTAGTTAGGCACGTTCCTATGATGTTATTCAAGATACTGATGTTTTTTCTTGTTCTTGTTGTTAAGATGTCTCTGAAGAAAAATCTGGTGACAGAAACTTATCAACTGTAAGAGTGGATGCTCTAGCAGAAAGTACCAGTAGCTACATTCTTCATCCACAGACATCCTTGACACTGCCCAAAAAGACAGTGACTAGGTGAGTTAGTGCGAAAGAAGAACTCATCTTCTGAAATCACCATGGAAATCTATTTTTAAATTACTACATCTAAAGCAGGTTGACTATAGAAAAGAGCAGAAACTCAGGAAATAGAATAAACTATCATCAGATATGTCTTTAATTATTGGTTAATGGTATTTTGGCAACAAAGAAACTGCTCCAGGATCCGTAAATGTCCAAAGTATTACTTTTCCTCAGTATCACGTTCCTGTTATTATTTCTTATTGTGGTAAAATGTATATAATAAAAAGTTTACCAGTTTAATGATTTTTAAGTGTACAATTTAGTGACATTAATTACATTCACCATGCAGTGCTGCTGTCATCACTACCTGTTATCTTTTAAAGCAACCTAAAAACACCTGACACTAATAGTTTTTCAAATAAAGAAATACCCATTCTAGTTCCTAAAATTTTCCTGAAATTTTTATGCATTTAATTCCTCTATGGTAAAGTGCTTTTTTTTGCTAACTTCTATTTCAATTTTTATTTTTTCCTTAAATAACACTGCTCATGATAATTTAAGGAAATATATACAGGGTGTTTTGGTATTCTTCCTATTCTTTTAATTGTTCTATGAGTTTATTTCTGGATTAAGTCAATATATATGACATTTAACCTTAGAATGTGAACATAATAGCATATTACTTTTAACAGGTCACCTGAAGATGCTTTACTAACTCATTTTGATAAATGGAAAAGAATTATATAATGAGAAGAGTCTAAAATAAGCTTTGAGAGATAAAATACTTGAATTTGTTGGGGCCATGGGTACTTGGAAGAACAAATTAAGGCCTTTGATTTAGCAGCTAATAGAATAGTAATTGTTAAAGGAAATGATAATTAATACATCCTTCAGATCAATCTGTATTTATTTTATCGTTAAAGTTTCTTATTGATGACCTCGATCTTTGATGCTGGCTAAGACGATAAAGCTATTGAATGCTTTTCTGCGTGTCTTTGTGTGTGTGTGTGTGTGTGTATGTTTAGTACTTAACGTATTTATATATATCCCTCCCTTACCCCAGAATACTTGAAGAACCCTTTATGGCTCCTCTCCAGCCACTTTCTTCTAACACACCTATATGGGCCTGCCGTCTTAGGAGCTGTGAGGTGAGTTAAAAATAATCCTTACCTAGTATCACTTAACTGATTATGACCATACTTCATCCCAAAACATACAACTAATATAGGCTGTATCTGTAATGTTTACAGTAAATCTGATCTTATCTATCCTTATTCCTTATAAATTGTAAACCCTTTAAAGCAGCCAAGCTCTTAACCAGTTTACCACCAGGGCTCCTATTAAAGCAGAACTAGCAGAGATCATATAAATCTGTGACAAACACACTTCAATATTATTTATCTTTTAACTCTCTCCCCTTCCATGAAACTTCATTATCATGCTTCTCCACTTTTTATTTTTGACCATTTTTTCCTCTTTCTTTGCTTGTATTTATTTATTCTTAAATTCCTGGTAGAAATTCTTCAAGATTCCCTATTTGACCCTTTTTTACCCCTTGGAGAGTTTATCCTTTGTTGACTTTAAGCTCTCACTTTTTTTTTTTTTTATTAACTTTTATTAAGCTTCAAGTGAACGTTTACAAATCCAATCAGTCTGTAACATATAAGTTTACATACATCTTACTCCGTACTCCCACTTGCTTTCCCCCTATTGAGTCAACCCTTTCAGTCTCTCCTTTCGTGACAATTTTGCCAGCTTCCCTCTCTCTCTAACCTCCCATCCCCCCTCCAGACAAGAGTTGCCAGCACAATTTCAAGTGTCCACCTGATACAATTAGCTCACTCTTCATCAGCATCTCTCTCCCCACCGCTGACCAGTCCCTTTCATGTCTGATGAGTTGTCTTCGGGGATGGTTCCTGTCCTGGGCCAACAGAAGGTCTGGGGACCATGGCCGCTGGGATTCCTCTAGTCTCAGTCAGACCATTAAGTATGGTCTTTTTATGAGAATTTGGGGTCTGCATCCCACTGATCTCCTGTTCCCTCAGGAGTTCTCTGTTGTGCTCCCTGTCAGGGCAGTCATCGCTTGTGGCCGGGCACCAACTAGTTCTTCTGGTCTCAGGATGATGTAAGTCTCTGGTTCGTGTGGCCCTTTCTGTCTCTTGGGCTCATAGTTATCGTGTGACCTTGGTGGTCTTCATTCTCCTTTGCTCCAGGTGGGTTGAGACCAATTGATGCATCTTAGATGGCCGCTTGTTAGCATTTAAGACCCCAGACGCCACATTTCAAAGTGGGATGCAGAATGTTTTCATAATAGAATTATTTTGCCAATTGACTTAGAAGTCCCCTCAAACCATGTTCCCCAGACCCCCGCCCTTGCTCCATTGACCTTTGAAGCATTCATTTTATCCCGGAAACTTCTTTGCTTTTGGTCCAGTCCAATTGAGCTGACCTTCCATGTATTGAGTGTTGTCTTTCCCTTCACCTAAAGCAGTTCTTATCTACTGATTAATCAATAAAAAACCCTCTCCCTCCCTCCCTCCCCCCTTCGTAACCACAAAAGTATGTGTTCTTCTCAGTTTTTACTATTTCAGCTCTCACTTTTATAGAAATGATTCCCAAATTTATATCATTGATTCTCTAATTCTGCCTTTGCTCTTGCCCCAGATTTCCAGTTGCTTACTTGAAATTTTACTTGGATTTACCTCAGATTTACCATATCCAAACAGAAATCATCTACCATACTACAGCTAGCTCCACTTCCTAAAGTCCTTGTCTGCGTAATGGCATGTACCATTTCCTTAGACATCCAGGCACAAAGTTTTAGACTAATTTTTTCGTTTTCCACATTGATTTTTTCAGTTTTTCCTTTAAAGCATCTCTCTCTCTTTTTACCCCCTTCTTGAACCTACCTTTGTCATCTTTAGTTAGATTATGGTAATAACCTAATTTCTTTGACTTTTCCATTTCTGGTCCCTACTGTGTACTTTTCTATAACTATTAATAGTTGTCTTAAACATTGCTTTCATTGTCTTTTCTCACTTCCCAAAAAGATCAGAGTAATTTTTATCACATCATTTAGTAGCTCTAGTTTTTAAGCCCTTCCATAATCAGGTCTTACCCTGGCTTATTCTGTTTTATTTCCTACTTTCTCCATCTCATCTTTCATTCTTGTTAGTCTAGTCTTCCTGCTTTCTACAAATGCACCGGAAATTTCCTTCAGTTCTGCTTTCACTCATTCTTATTTCCATTTCCTAATATGTTATTTTTTCTTCTACTTGCTGTTTCTAACTATTGTTCAAATCTCAATGCAAGCCCTATATATCTTTACTGTAAATAGTCTGGTAATTATTTTAGCCTTTACCTATTTCTCTTCTTAAGTTCCTTTGGAATTTATTATCTTTACCATTGTTAATTATTTAATAGCTTGGGTTGTTCATTGTTACAGGACAATTAGACTATATACTTTTCATGGGAAGGACCATTCCTCATACCTTTGTATAGAAGCCACAGGCAATAATAAATATTTAAACTTTTAAAACGCTTCATTGCTTTAAACAAGCCTTAACATGTGGGAAGGAAAAACATTCCCTCGGTTTTAATATTTTGAGAAATTTTGTAATAATAAAAAGTCTTAGGTATACATTTGCTAGGATACTCTCACTCTTGTTGCTTTTTTAAGTTGTATATATTTTAAGATTCCACCCCCAACACACACACTTGTTGTCATACTTTTTTTTTCAAACAAAAGTTCTCACGCATTTATTACTGAACCAACCTGTTAATGCAGAAGCATGAAAACAAAGGAAAAAAATCCAGTTTCCCCAATAAAGTATGTCCACTTGTGCATATAGTGAAATTTGTAGCTTATATGATAAGATGCTAGTGAACTTGATAGAGCATAAATCTGTGTGCCATTATATGTCCCACTCCTCATGGCCCCAGCTTAGTTTTTCTCTAATGTCTTGTCTTGGAGTTGTATCTGATTTTATTACCAGTTTTCACTCAAATCCACTGGGGATGGGACCATTCTACTTTTGTTTCTTGACCAGAATCTCTTGATCCTGAGAGTCTTGTAAGAAGACATGGTGAGAATGGAAGTCAGCTGCACATGCCATGATGGCAAGGAAAAGAAGAGAGCCTGTCATAGTTTCTCAGTGGCTTTCTAAAGTTACTAATTGTGTCTGTTTGATGTGGATTTTAAAAACCATTATTATAAGCATCACAGAATGCTATGAACTTTAGAGCATTAGCAATCATGTGGCCAAATCACCTTATACTACAGCTATGGTGCATTTTTTAACTCACCTAAAGTCACACGTCTTGTAAGAAACTGGTTATATCTATCCAACAGATTGAATAACTTCTCCCAGTGAAGGATTCATTCTCTTCTGCCAAGCTATTTAAATAGTGAAAAACATTTTCAGTTAATGACTGAAGAAAAATTTTTTGCATATTTTGCTTTAATGTTGTTTAGTAATAGTCTTTGCTTTTTGAATTTAAAACTATAGTGTATCTAATTCTGAATTTTTCTTTTATTGACAGTGTTATGTATTCTATTCATTTTATTTATGTAAAAATAGTTACAATTAGACTATATATTTCTACTTTTATTTGTAGTGGATATCATGAGGAAGAAATATGCAGGCTAGGTAATCTCTTTTTATTATAGCCAAAAGTACAACCACAACAGTATTTGATACTTTCCTTTTTTGTGAAATATATTCTTCCTAGGTAAAATACTTAGTCTAATGAGGAAGAAAAGGGCCTTTATTCCCACATCTCTGACTATATCCTCTCTAAGGAGGAAAAATACATGGAGTCAATTCTAGGTCTGTACGCATTTCACCATAAGAGATCATAGCTGAATTTTCTCTGTTGGTATAGAAAAATTTCTCTTCTTACAGGGATGCTCAAATGATTGTATGTAGATATATCAGTTTATTTACATGATTTATTTATACCTTGTTTCAGAAAGAATTTAAGACAGCTTACAAAGATACATGAAATATATTAGCAAGGTGGAAATTAAAACTGGGAGCTAAAGAATACAGAAAAACAAGAATGGGACCCTAAAACAGAAGTAAGAAAATACACATCTTAATGACCTCTACGTATGTGTGTGCGTATATACATACACACACTTGTCTATAATCTACATAGCTGCATTTCAAAAGGGAAAACTTAGTTACTAAATTCTATGCCCATTAGATAAAATAAATTATAGTAATTTTCGTAAGATAAAAGGAAAACCAATAAATATTTTTAGATCTAAGGCCAGATAGGAATTTCTCTCAAGGATGAGAAATATTGCTATAACAATCAACTTCAATATTTTCAGAGGAGATACAGTCACAATTTTCATAGGTTTTCAAATAGGCTCATGACATCAAAACCAATTTCGGTGAAAAGTCCCATAGAAAACCAGTACTTTGTAGTTAGTTTTATGCTGATCTGGTTTGATCCAGGGGTAGAATTTTAAATATCTGGAAGAAAGGATACACTCTATGTTCTTCAAACTATCCTACCTAAATATTACTTTTCTCAAACAAGATCTTAATAAAGATAGTGTGACAGTGAGTGTGGCATTGTATTCCTTAACAAACACCTAGAGAATAGTTATTTGGTGATTCTGGTTTAATTAGACCCACTGGTTGTAATGGAGCACTGTCTAGGGGAAGGAATGACATTCTCTTGTGAAGGCTAATGGGTCTTTCACCTTGGACAAACATCTCATGACATTTATTATACAATGAAACATCAGTCATATTTGCTAATAACTTTGTTATTTACTTTCCTCCATGTGCAGAAAATTGGAGATTCATACCGCGGCTACTGTGTTAGTGAGACTGAACTAGAAAGTGTCCTAACATTTCACAAGCAGCAAACACAGAGTGTTTGGGGGACCCGCCAATCTCCAAGCCCAGCCAAGCCTGCTACACGCTTGATGTGGAAATCCCAGTATGTCCCGTATGATGGAATCCCATTTGTTAATGCAGGTACTTTTTTTAAAGCATTATTCTAAAATGTTCGCCTAAGCCATAATCCATTGTGAAAATAGTTTTCCTAGGGTCATGCATTTTCATTTTGGTAAATGAAAACTGAATGTTAATTGATGAAAATTCATATTAAACTAAAAAGAAAACTTTTATAGTAAATACAGTCAATTATTTTATGTTGTAAAATAGCATTTTAATGTACCAGAATGAATAAATATGTACTTCCTTTAACTGTTATGCTGACACATAGAAAATAAAAATCTTGAAATCTGGAGTAGATCTAGTTAATAAAATTTAAATGATAGAGCAGTTTTATTATTTTAAATATGCATCTTTGCTCTGGAGTTTTTTTCTCCAGTCTAGATATTCTCTTATTCTCTCAATTTGTTTTGCCAGACAAATTTGCGTCCATTATATAGCTTATTATTCTGGAGTTACTATATAGAATTTGTGTACAATCTAGAGTTATTGTGTAGAATTCTGTTTTTTGCATAGAGTTTGCAAGCAACAGATGCATTACATACAGTATTCTCAGACATTTAGCTAGTATTTACTAAGGCAATGGAGTTTCAGGCAATCCCCAGAGAACTATCCTTTGTAGAATCAATAAATATTTGTGTTACTATTTTTAATCATGTAGTTTCAGGGGGTTCTTTCATTCCTAAATTGGTTCTCTGTGTAATGGAAATACTTTATCACATTGCCCTGTCGCCTACACCAAGCAAGAATAAAGTCCAGAACTTTCTGAAAGAACTTTATACCCTTATTTAATACCCTTGCAGGATCAGATGTGAACTTTTTTAGCTATTTTAAAAAATGGCAAGAAAATTTGGGGGTAAATGCTACTTAAATAGACTTTATTTAGGAATCGTAGTTCTTTTGTCCAAAAAACATCAGGATATCTAGCTTTGGAGGGAGAGGAAGTATTTCTGGTATTTAATGAGCTGCTTCTCCGAACAGTTAAGGGCCCCCTATAATATATTACAACTCCCGGGGGGCTACAGTTTTATTGTTACAATGTGCAGATATTTTTCAAAGTGAATGATATTTTTTGGCATTCCCTCCATGTTCCCTTAAAAGTTTTACATTTTGGGGAAGAAAGGATTGCATCAGATAACCTGCAATCTGTAAAAGAAATGCACCATTATATTTTATTTTAACTCGAGGTCGTGAAGTACTTCTTCCCCTCTCTCCAGTTCTAACTCCCTTCTTAACTCTGCACAGGCAAATACTACATTATAGTCTATATTTTTATAGTTTACCATACATATAGGAGCCCTGGTGGTACAGTGGTTAAGCACTCATCAAAAGGTCAGCAGTTTGAATCCACCTGGTGGCTCCATGGGAGAAGAGACCTGGCAATCTGCCCCCTTAGAGATTACAGCCTAGGAAACCCTATAGGGCAGTTCTATTCTGTCACATGGGTTATTGTGAGTTGGAATTGACTCGACAACACCTAACGACAACTATATATATGTGTATTTACAACAATGTGTTTTATCGTTTTGGATTTTTAAAAATATACATGAATAGTAAACCGTAGACATTTTTCTCCAACTTTTTTCACTTACCGTTATTTTTTGAGATCTACCTATATTGATACTTACAACTCTAGTTAATTCAGTATAGTTATATACTATTCTAGCATACATCCAAACCACGATTATTTTTCTATTGATGATCGTTTATGTTGTTTCCAACATTTCACTATTGCAAAAAATGCTGTAGTTGAACTCCACAGTACATGTCTTCTAATGAAAAGATGTAATCAGTTTTTCTAGAGTGTATTATACCTTAAAGCAGAATTGGTATGTTGTGAAGTACGCCCATTTCAGCTTTATAAGATAGTCTCAGATTGTTCTCTAAAATGGTCATAGAGATCCAGAATCCCTTGTCTGAAATTTTTGGGCCAGATGTATTTCAGAATTCAGAGTTTTTGAAAGAGAATATGATAATATTATAGAATATTTCTAGCACGTATTCTATGGACAATATCACATTATCGAACGCAGTAACACTTTATGGATAATTACACTAGGAGGAATAAATAAAGACTACAAACAGCATCACAGAGTTCAGATTAGGCTTTGCAACCAACTGAATTACAGAAAACTGTTTTCAGAGTTTTTTAGATTTCAGAATTGTAGATGAGGGATTGAGGACTGTTGCTGTCAATTCTGACTCATCTATATTCCTACCACTTCCCCATATTATCTTAAACAAATCCCAGATATTGTATCATTTCATCTGTAATTGCTAAAGTATATATCTGTAAAATATAAGTGCTCTTTATTAATATGTGTGTATGTACTCTATTGATATGTTTGTGTATGTATATAAACACACATATATGTGCATATATATAAATGCAAATATGTATACACACACACAGGCAATCCTATTATCACACTTTAAAAGAATTAATATTAATTCCTTAATGTCAAAAAATGCCCAGTCAATGTTCACATTTCTTCACTTAAAATTTGCTTTTGGATAAATGTTGACCACCTGGTCTCATATAGTTAATTGTTCACGGGAGCACATTATTCACAGGTGATGCTGTTTATTTTATAATCCAATATATTATTTGGCTGAAGTGACCTGCAGAAATAGCTTCAATTCCAAGTTCAAAAGTTATCTTAGGACAATAGTCTCGGGGGTTCCTCTAGCCTCTTATCCATCTAGTAGGTCTGGCTTAATTTAGAAGTTTGAGTTTTGTTCTACTTTTTTCTCCCATTCTGTCTGGGAGCTTCTATTGTGTTCCTAGTCAGAATGGTCAATAGTGGTAGCTGGGCACCACCTAGTTCTTCTGGTCTCGGGTTAGGAGAGGCTGTGGTTTGTGTGGGCTTAGTCCTGTGGACTAGTTTTTTCTTTGAACCTTTGATTTCCTTCACTCTCCTTTGCTCCATAGGAGTGGAGACCAATAGTTGTATCTTAGATGGCTGCTCGCAAGCTTTTAAGACCCTAGATGCTACTCACCAAATAGGATGTAGAACATTATCTTTGTGAACTCTGTTATGTTAATTGACTAGGTTGTGCCCTGAGAGCATTTGGCTTTCATATCCTTTAAATTTCTTTTCATCGAAAGATTTCTCTCCTCTTTCTCCCCATTTTTTTATTTACAAAACTGGGTAATTTGTCCTGTAAAGTTTGCCATATTCTGGATTTTGTGGATTTCATCTCTGTGATGTAGTTTAACAAGTTCTTTTATCCCCTGTATTCCCTGTAAAGTGTTAAAGACTTGGTTAGATGCAGATTTGATTTTTGGCAGGAATATTCAATAGGTATACTGTGTATTTCCTCTTGCTACCTATGTCTCTCTCTTTTTGTGGTGTTAAGATACATTAGTGGATTCAGTTGTTATAGAGTATTGTCAGACTTTATTTTTGCCAATCTGAGAGGTGTGAAATAGCTTCCTACCATTGTTTCAATTTGCATTTCCCTGTTTATTAGTGAAATTGAACATTTTTGTATTTGTTTACTCAATGTCCATATTTTTTTTCTTTCTACTTTGCCTCTTCATAGCATTTGCCTAAATTTTCTGTTTGGTTGGTTGGTTGTTTCTTTTCTTTCTCTATTTTTTAAAACAACTTATGGTTATTTATATTTTGCGTAATAATTCTTTGCTATATGTGTTATAAAATGCTGTTTCTCAAACTGTGACTTTCCTTTTATTCATGGTGTTTTTAAACAGAAGATTAAAATTTTAAAGTCAGCTTTGTCAACATTTTGTGATTGGTGTTTTTTATTTTATATTTAAAACGTTTGCCATACCCTGTAGTAGAGTAGGATATTCACCCTAAATCTTAAGCTGTAAAATTTTCACTTCTACCTTTTTTTTTTTTTAATCTATTCCTATGTAGGAAACCCTGGTGGCGTAGTGGTTAAGAGCTACGTCTGCTAACCAAAAGGTTGGCAGTTTGAATCCACCAGGTGCTCCTTGGAAAAAATGGGACAGTTCTACTGTGTCCTATAGGGCCGCTATGAATCAGAATCGACTTGATGGCAATGAGTTTGGTTGGTTTGGTTTATTCCTGTGTAACAAATTTACCCCACACTTAGTGGCTGGAAACAACAAACATTTATTATCTCACAGTTTCTGTGTGCCAGGAATCCGAGAGCAGCTTAGGCAGGTAGTTCTGCATCAGGTTCTTTCACAAGGCAGCAATTAAGGCGTTGGCTGGGCTGCAGCTGGGACTTGACTAGGGAATGATCTGCTTCCAAGCTCCCTTATGTTGGCAAGCCTTAGTTCTTTGCCATGTGAGCCTCTCCACAGAGCTACCTCACGACATGGCGACTGGTTTTCCCCAGATAAAGCAATCCAAACAAGAGAAGATACAGCATGCAAGATGCAGTTAGTTTTTTTTAATCTAACATATATAACATCCTATCACTTCTGTCATATTCGTTAGAAATGAATTAATAACACCAGCCCACACTAAAGGGAATAGGATTATACGGGACATGAATAGAAAGATGCAGGAATCATTGGGGGACATCTTAGTGGCTGACTGCCACATATTCTAACAGTACAATTAAATCTAAGAAAATAAATATATATAAAAGGAAATGAAGTTTTAAATGACATTAATACTTATTAATATTAGCATTTGATAATTTCTAATTTATGTTAACAAATTTTATATTTATTTATATAAATTTTATATTTATTTTTATTTAGTACAATATGCTATTATTAAAAATCATTTATGTGTAAATATAAGTGGGCATTTACTAAATTCCTTATCATAGTGTGGTACATTTGGTAAACTTTATGGTAAACTTTTACATTTATGTGTTTGTACATTGCAGTAAGGCTTACTGATTTTTTTTTTTCCCTTAAAATTATGTAATTGAAAGTATATATTTTGACATTGCCACCACCAAGTTATTTTTAATCTCATGTTCAGAACAGAAGGGCCCTTAACTTAATATCAATAGTTGGTTTTGGCCCACAGGGAGCAGGGCTGTGGTAATGGAGTGTCAGTATGGGCCAAGGAGAAAAGGTTCCCAGTTAAAAAAAATCAGTGAGCAGGAAAGCAGGTCTTGTCAGCTCTACAAAGCCACTTGTCCAGCCCGGTAAGCTTTATTTTATTTTAACTTCTTTTTTTATTAAGCACTTATTTTTGTGTAGCTAATACATGTACATTTTATTTAAGCTTAAACAGTACTAAAAGTTATCTGGAGCGCTAAACTTTCTCTTGCCCGTATTCCTTATGTCTCTTTTTAAGGCAATGACTCTTACCAGTTTCTTGAGCAGCTTTCCAAAGATATTCTTTGTATATACGTGCACATATAATTTCCCTTTTCCCCTCATAAATGTTATTGAAGATCTCAGTAAGGTTAATTTTCTTTGCTTAAAGTTATGTAGTAGTGCACCGTCTTTCCTGCTACGAGTTCACATTGATTTATCCCCAGTCTGAATGCCTGTAATGGTTATTTACTGCACAGAAATCATGCTATATATAAGTAGGAGTATAATAACATATAGCACTCTACACTTTGCTTTTTATCATTCCCAAATAGAGATGGCTCCATATTAGTACATAAAAGTACTGTCTCTTTGTAGTAGCCATATAGTATTTAAGAATGAATCATTTAACAACAAAATAAAATAAAAAAATATAAGAATGAACCATCATTTACTTAATCAGTCCTCTAATGATGGACATGTAGGCTGTGAAAAGTAATTTTTATTATTACATGCAAAACTGCAGTTAATAACATTGTACCTATTTGTACACCTGTGCAAGTATATCAGTAGAATAAATTTCTAGAAATGAAATTGCTAAAACAATGATTATATCTTTTTTAAAGGTAAATAAGTTAAAATCATAAAAGAAATGCTTTGAATGCTACCAAGAATTTTATACATGGTTAAAGTGTAGACAGATTCTTCAAAGGAGGAATACAAATATGAGTAATTCTTGGTGGCATTGATATATCGAGTGGATTTAAGTAATGAAAGACTGGAGGCTCAGAAGAAGGCTATTAAAATAATCTGGGCATGAGATAGTTATGGCCTCTAGGAGAACAGAGAAGTAGAGGCAAATCCAGAAAAAGATGTTAAAGTCCATAAATACTTTGGTATTTTTACTGAAATCACAATTATTGTTAATTTGCTAAATACTGTTTTGCTGTGAGAATATAGTATATCTTTGACATAATCCTTGGAATGCTTTCTAGATTAATTATAGATTGAATTTTTTCTAAACTTAAATGCTTAAAGTAATACAATACTTCTGGTTAATGAGCTAGATTTTATTGACATTACAATATAATGAAACACATTCTTTATCTTGTAAAAAGGATTTATATTAAAAAGGTACAGAAGTTTCCTGAATACAGAGTTCCTACAGATCCCAAAATTGACAGAAAAATCATCAGAATGGAGCAGGAGAAAGCCTTTAACATGTTAAAGAAGAACTTGGTAGATGCTGGTGGTGTTCTTAGGTACGACATTTACAGAGTTCTTTTATTTACAAATGAATTTTCTGTAAAAGAAATTGTAACTATGTTTTCCAATCATTTTATTAAGAAATGATCTTAGAAGGTAAATGTGTCACTAGGAGTTCTATAGATATTAAAATGATTTGCCACTGTATAAGCCATTGAATTTGTCAGCCCCATGTTGTAACTAATAAAGAATTCCGTATATCATATAGAAGTTTTCCCCAAACTGACAAATACGTTTTTAACAATACATTTCATTATGTATTTAGTACTTTGTATCAGATACTTGGAGCCCTGGTAGCGCAGTAGTTAAGTGTTGGGCTGCTAACCAAAGGATCGGCAGTTTGAATCCATCAGCCACTCCTTGGAAACCCTATGGAGCAGTTCTACACTGTTCTGTAGGGTCGCTATGAGTCGGAATCGACTCAACAGCAACGGGTTTGGTTGTTTTCTTTTGGTCAGATACTTATTATTAGGAGCAGAATTTACAGCCACTTGGATTTTTTTTTTTTTTTAACTCATTTTTGGTTACTTACGGCAGCCAGAAATGAATTCTAAGCCCTAAATAAAACTGTTTTCTACTTTTTTTGTTTGTTTGTTTCAGGTTTCAAATATGAAGGAATATTAGCTTTTTTTTCTTACTTTGGTTTATGTGTCAGTTCAGGTGAAGATTTTGGTATTGCGTGGTGGGGTTAAATATATGGAATATAGCTTTTGTGTCCTCTGAAAAAACTTTCAGGAATACGAAAGATGAATGTGGTCATAATTGGATCCTTCAGTTAGGAAAATCTTGTGTTTAATTTTTAAATAGGCTCCATTTCATGCAATATCAGTCATTGTATTTTGTACAAAAATATCAATTAAAATGGCATCATACTAGATTATTTCATTTTCCTAGCATCTGTTTTACGCTACTATACAAGAGACCTGTATTCACCTTTTAGTTGATTTCTCTTGCTCATTGGGCCAATGGAAGCTGGGAGTGCTATGGAAGCAACACGTTGAGCTCTTGTGAGGGAAAAATTTCCCACAAAGCTCAGTGTTGACAGGTTCTAAATTATATCTTTTTTTGGTTGGAAGGATGGTAGGTGCAACAAAAAAAAAAAGTAATTCAGGACAAAATGGTAGATAAATGGAAAGTACATAGTTCAAAAGATCATGATTTATAGTATGTCTTTCTTTTGAGGTAAAATCTACTTAATATGAAATTTAAAATACCATTTTCATTTGTACTTAAATCCCCACACTTGCCCCTCCCTCACTTTTAGGGCCGTAGTGAAATTCTGTAAAGGTTTATGAAGACCTTTATTTCATTGGATATAAACTAAATTTTTAGAAGAGTAAAGTAGATCACCGTTTAAATTTTATTTTATATGTGTAATCATATATAATTTTCCTTAAAAGGTTGTCCTTTCTCTTGGAGTATTAACATAAATGATTATGATTCTTGCTTTCATCTAATGAAATAAATTTAAGTATTTTCTCTTATCAGGTGGTATGTACAGTTACCGACGCAGCAGGCTCATCAATATCATGAACTAGAGACTCCCTGTCTTTCTTCTTCACCTTCCTCTTTTCCTATATCACCTCTCGAAGAAGAGGAAAATGCAGTTAGAGATGAGAATTGTGCATTGCCTTCACGTCTACATCCTCAAGTAGCGTATAAGATTCGAGAATTAGTATCACAGGGAATAGAACAAGTGTATGCAGTAAGAAAACAGCTAAGGTACAGTAGAAACAAATTGTTCTTTTTCATTTTTGTTGGTGTAAATAATGCACTTGACATTATAGACATTTTCTAGGATATATGCTATCAGAGGAGATAAGGTATATGGCTTATTAATTTACGAAAATAACCCTATTTAGGAACAGATCATTATCTAGCAAATGCTTGGCAAACCATACTATATAATATAGCTTTTTATGATTCTAATTACACATTTGAGACATTCCATTTTTAAGTTTGGCAAATTGGACTAGATCTAAATGACATATGGGTTGAATTATATAACAAATAACCTTTACAGTAAAAAAACTATAAAACCAAAGATTTTTAAAACCTAGGCCAAGAGTAGATTTATACTTGTTTCAAGGTGTTTGAAATGCAATTAAATCTTATTACAAGAAAAGAATTTGGATAGTTACTTGTTTAATGCAATTTGATTTGTAACACTCTAGCCTAATTTTATTGATGCTCAGCCTGGAACATTATATGATTATGAGGAGGAAGAAGGGGCACTTGCTTTGTGTGCCAGGTATCGTGCTGTGTACTTTACACACATGATTCCATTTAATCTTACAACACCTCTATGAAGTTGGTATCTTTATCCCCATTTTACAGATGAGAAAATGGAGACTCAGAGTGGTTAAATAACTGGCTTAACACACAGAGGCACACCTGAAATCTAGGTCTAACTCTACAGCACATGTTCTTTGTCATGATTTCTGGTACTTAACTGACTTGTTCCTTTAGTTTATCGTGTAGTATGATCTGAATAACAAAATGAGTACTACCTAGAATTACCATTTCATTAATACACAACTTCACTGTTTAGTACCCTTCTTAGACATTGTATATTTATTTCCATTGGAGCATTGTTAGAACAGGGCCAAAATTTGGTAAAGCCATCCACTGTTTCCTAAACCTGGATCTTAAGAACAAGGACATAATAGCTCTGTGATTTGGTCTACTGAATGCAGTGCACAAAGCATGTATATGTTAAACTTTATTGTTCTCTTTGTGTTTTTGTTCTTCTGTTTTCTCCACTAAATTCAAGCATATCATATTTCATACAATGTTAAATGATGCCTTTTGAAAGCAGTGTAACATGATGCTTATGCACATAACTTGGGTGTAGATCTAAGCTCTCTTACTTACTAGGTGGATATATGACTTTGGGCAAATTATTTAACTTCTGCAGTCCTCAGTTCCCTCATCTGTAAAATGGAAATGATAGTTGCACCTACCTCACAGAATTACAGTAAGTATTAAAGGAAATAATTGATGTGAAGTATGTAACACAGTACCTGATACAGTAAGCATTCAAAAACATTGTTATATTCAAATTGAAAATAATGGTTCTTTTCAATTAAATTTATAAAAATGTCAAATCTCACTTTAAGATTTTTAGATGTTTAATCAATAAAAATACTACATTTCTTTAACTTCCATGAATTCTATGATCTAATGTATGAAAAAAAAATTAAAAGTAGACCAGTGTAAATTACCTATGGAGTTATAAACCATACTTTACAGATATTTATGCTAAAAGAGAGCCTTTCTCTCTTTTGGTCTAAAAGTATGTTGCCATGTGGTTTATGCTTATATTTTATTTTCTCCACAGAAAATTTGTGGAAAGGGAACTGTTCAAACCTGATGAGGTACCTGAAAGACATAATTTATCTTTTTTTCCAACTGTAAATGATTTAAAAAATCACATCCATGAGGTACAGAAATCCTTGAGAAATGGAGATATGGTATATAACTCAGAGATTATTCCAGCAACGGTATGATTACAACTGAAATTCCTTGTCTTGTTACAGAATCTTTCATAGCTACTATTAATTTTTGGCCTGGTAGGGATGGTTACTATTAGGCCATCTGTAAAATCTGTCATGTAAGAAAAAAATAATGATTTTTTTTTTCCTTAAGATATAAAAGCTAGGAGTTCCCAGATGATGATTTGACTTAAAAATTTTTAAATGACTCTCACAAGAAGAAAAATAAGTGAATTTTTAACTCTGAGTATAATTATAGTAATCTTCATTTTAAAGGAAACATTTTATCTGCAAAAATATTACTTATTAATTTCACAGACATAATTATTGAGTACACACTGTGTATATCCTTCCCCCTCCTCCCCACCTTTTTTAAATAGATGGGTAAGTTTAATAGTTCAGACTTGAATACATAAAGTGATGATGTCGCTTCCGTGTGCCACCTATGGATATCAGTTTTACTTCAGACTGTGATACTGTAGCTTTCCACTGAATATTAGTCATTTCTATGAAAATTTTACCTACTCTGAACATTACTGTGATAAACTAGAACTACTGATTACAATACTTGCAGTGATTATGGCATTAGTGTCTCAGTAACAATATCCTTTGCTCTCCAGACTTTTACTGTCCCAACTCAGTTACTGAATAGATTCAGATTTATTTTAAACTAGAGTTACTATTCCTTGCTATCCAACGCTCTTAAATATTCACTATCTAAAATTCAGGATCTAAAACATTTGGTTAGCAATGTTCCTTGCCATCTAAACTTGCTTTCCAAATTCTTTCCTTGCAAGCTTGGTAACCAGGTATATTTGGATAGTGAGGTATGCTTGTGCTTTGAAAATGTGAACAAGCGAAGACAGTAAATTACAAAATAAAACACATTTATCACTATAACCGAATGGAATATGATAGTTGTATTGATGTTTTAAAATATTTGTCAATATAAATGCTTTGTATTTACTGAAATAAATGTTCCCATTTCAGCTTCAGTGGACTACAGATAACGGGAATATTCTCAGAGAGACTGTGACAGTTACATTTGCAGAAGGTAGGTTATCCTGAATATATTTAAAATGTAAAATCAAAGAATGTTAAAACTGGAAGGAACTTAAAAAAAAAAAAGGAACTTAAGATGTTACATTATCTAATCAAATATTACAGATGAAGAAACCATGGTTTAAAGACGCAAGAGCAACTATTTTAGGGTTTATCAGAATATTTCCAGCTATTTAAAAGTTTAAAGTCAGGAACGGTGTGTGTCAGGGTTGTATCCTTTCACTATACCTATTCAGTCTGTATGATGAGCAGATAACCTGAGAAGCTGGACCATATGAAGAAGAATGGGGCATCAGGATTAGAGGAAGACTCATTAACAACCTGCATTATGCAGATGACACAACCTTGCTTGCTGAAAGTGAAGAAGACTTGAAGCACTTACTAATGAAGATCAAAGACCACAGCCTTCAGTATGGATTATACCTCAACGCAAAGAAAACAAAAATCCTTACAATTGAACCAATGAGCAACATCATGATAAACAGAGGATTTCATTTTCTTGGATCCACCGTCAATACCCATGGAAACAGCAGTCAAGAAATCAAAAGATACATTGCATTGACCAAATGGGCTGCAAAAGACCTCTTTAATGTATTGAAAAGCAAGGATGTCACCTTGAGGACTAAGGAGCACCTGACCCAAGCCATGGTGTTTTCAGTCACCTCAAATGCATGCAAAAGCTGGGCAATGAATAAGGAAGGCCAAAGAAGAATTGACACTTTTGAAATGTGGTGTTGGCAAAGCATATTGAATATACCATGGACTGCCAAAAGAATGAACAAATCTGTCTTGGAAGAAGTACAACCAGCATGCTCCTTAGAAGCAAGGATGGTGAGACTGCGTCTCTACATAATTTGGACATGTTGCCAGGGGGGATCAGTCCTTGGAGAAGGACATCATTGCTTGGTAAGGTAGAGGGTCTGCGAAAAAGAGGAAGACCCTCAATGAGATGGACTGACACAGTGGCTGCAACAATGGCTTCAAGAATAACAATTGTGAGGATGGCGCAGGATCAGGCAGTGTTCCCTTCTGTTGTGCATAGGGTTGCCGTGGGTTGGAACTGACTCAATGGCACCTGACAGAAACGTTTAAATTTCCTTCTATTGATCAGTTTTTATGCTTCTTTACAACTGAAAATTTGAGGCTGATTACTAGCAAAGTAGTAACAACTTTGAGATACCCTGACCTGGAAACTTTCATCCATTTCATAGGGTTTGCTTTTTCTCAACTGTTCTTATTTCTATCTCAATATTCTAGGCTTATTTCAACCCTTTTGCATGTCTTCCTTTTCTCTTCTGGAAATGGCTTTTCTCCTTCACTGCTTGGCACACTCCTCTCACTTCTCAAACAGTAATCTCTTTGGCTTTAAATGCTCTCTTAACTTCACCCCAGCATAAAGTTAACTATTTAAAAAAAATTTTTCCCTGTATTTAACATGGTGACTTTTGTTTGTATGCCCATTCTTTCATTATGATTTGAGTTCATCAGGGGCAGAGATTGTATTATATTCAAATAATGTACTTCATTCCTGGCATAATGCCTGCTAAAAAGTTAACAGCTAAGTAAATGTTTTAGAATGAATTAATGAATGAATATATATACAGTACAGTTATTTTTTTATTCTTCTACTTGTTTATCTTTAAGAGTCTCTTTGCCTACAGAATAACTTTCAAATGCTTTAGTGTTATTCATTTATTTCACTCACTGTGCTAAATTCTGGGCATAGAAAAGAACAGGTAATTTTCCTGTTTCATGAAACTTAAGTCTAGCAAGTAAAAAAGATATTAAACAAATATTTTCTAAATAATTACTCTTATGAAAAGTGCCACTGCTATCCATAAGTTTTTCACTGGCCACTTTTTTTCAGAAGTAGGTTGCCACATCCTTCTTCCTAGTCTGTCTTAGTCTGGAAGCTCTGCTGAAACCTGTCCACCATGGTGACCCTGCTGGTATTTGAAATACCAGTGGCATAGCTTCCAGCATCACAGCAACACGCAAGCCACCACAGTACAACAAACTGATAGACAGGTGTTGTCTTGAAGTTGTCAAGGATTTCATTTCACTGGGATCCACAATCAACACCCATGGAAGCAACAGTCAGAAATCCAACGACATACTGCATTGGGAAAATCTGCTGCAAAAGACTCTTTAAAGTGTTAGAAAGTAAAGATGTCACTTTGAGGACTAAGGTGCACCTGGCCCAAGCCATGGTATTTTCAGTTGCCTCATGTATGCAAAAACTGGCCAATGAATAAGGAAGATTGAAGAAGAATTGATAAGTTTTAATTATTGTGTTAGTGAAGAATATCGAATATACCATGGACTGCCAGAAGAATGAACAAATCTGTCTTGGAAGAAGTACAGCCAGAATGCTCTGAAGAAGTGAGGATGGCAAGAGTTTGTCTCACATACTCATGTACTTTGGACATGTTATCAGGAGGGACTGGTTCCTGGAGAAAGACATCATGCTTGGTAAAGTGGAGGGTCAGCAAAAAAGAGGAAGACCCTCAACGAGATGGATTAGCACAGTGGCTGCAACAGTGCACTCAAACCCAGCAATTATCGTAAGGATGGTGCAGGACTGGACAGCATCTTGTTCTGTTGTACACAGGGTAGCTATGGGTCGGAATGGACTCGATGGCACCTAACAAAAGCAACGACATGAAAAGTGCCATTAGAAAATTGTTCGAAGTTGTATGGGAATAGTGATAGAGACATCTAATTTAGTCCAGGGAGTAGGAAAGTGAATTTGAGAAAGTGAATTTTTAAGCTGAGACTTGAAGAATGAATAGGAGGTTGCCAGTCAAAGAAGCAATAGCTTGTGCAAAAACTCTGAAGCAAGAAAGAGTTTGTTGTGTTCAGGAAACATAAGGTTAATGTAGGTTTAGAATAGGTAATGCTTGGAGATAAAACTGAATACATAAAACCGGTTTAGGAGGCCATTGCACCTGTTCAGAAGAAAGATGATAATGGTTTAGACTATGGTTGGTGGCACTTACAATAGACTGATTTAAAAATTATTTCTAAAGTAGAGTTGAAAGGATGTGGTTATTCATTGAATAGTTGTGACGGTAAAAGAGTGGAAATGATCAAAGATGGGTCCTGAGCTTCAAACAGAGATATTAGTGGATTCAGGGGAGAGAAAAAAAGATCACGAGGTTAAGTTTGGAAAGCTTGAATGTTAGAGCCATTTCAAAGGAGTGGATTGGGAAGAAGCCATATTAGGGGGCTGAGGAACAAATAGGAGATGAATGAAAAAGTACAGACAATGTGGACCACTTTTTCCAAGAAGTTTGCTGTGAAGGGAGTTTGGGGTTGAGAGAAAGTATTCTAAGACAGGCGGGACCTGATATCACAGATGAAAATGCAGGTACTTGATAATATTGGCTATACGAAGTTGACGAAAGTTCCATCTGATGGCTTCTCTTTTCTCTTTAAGTAAGAGTGTTAAGACTAAAGAAAGGTCAGAAAGTGTGGCTCAAATTTGAGAAAAATGGTATCCCTAATTGAGAGTGAGAGAAACATTGTAAGGTTCCCAGATACAAGTGAAGGTAGCATTGAGGTTGATGATCATGAATTAGTAGTAGTAGTGAATTTCTTCTTCAGTAGCACTTAGCTTCCTATGTTTAGGCAAAGGAAGAGATTTTAGGTAAAGAGAATAAGACTAAAGAAAGGATGGAGAGGCAAGGAAGTTTAGGGTATTTTCAAGAAAGTGATTGAAATCATAGACCTAGGATTCTGAACTGGATGGGGAGAGAATTTTATAAAGGCAAGGTTTAATGAATATGAAGAATTGAAGGATCAGTGGACTGAAAGTTCATATGAGGTTGAAGAACAATTGTAGTAGAGTACCTGAACAAAATTTCTGGAACAATAAGAAGTTGTGATCAGAGAAGGGATGTTTGAATTAGAGATATTAGGGGTAGAATAGTTCAGAGTCTGACCAGAGTGGGCAACTGCAGCATAGTGAAGTAGGACACTGGAAATGAAGATGCCAAGAAATGTTAAGAGTCCTATTTAATCTTCTCAGTGGTCCTTTGAGGAAATTACTCTTATCATCCTGATTTTATAGATGAAGAAATTGAAGTTTAGAAACCAAGTTGTACAATATGTTGAATATCACACAGAAAAGCCAGCACTTAAATTCACCCTTGTCTGACACCAGGACCATTTTTTAATTTACTTAGCTACCGTATGGAAGCAATAAATATTTGTTGATAATTGTTGGTATTTTTATAATTTATTTTATTTTTGTTGTTGAGAATATACACAGCAGAACATATTCCAATGAAACAATTTCTACATGTACAGTTCAGTGACATTGATTACATGCTTCTAGTTGGCAACCATTCTCACCCTCCTTTGCTGAGTTATTTTTCCCTCATTAAGATAAACCCACTGCCTCCTAAATTTTCTGTCTGATCTTTTAAGTTGCTGTTGTCAATTTGATCCCATATAGATAGATCTCAAAAGAGCTCAATGCTCAAGACACACATTCTATACTAGTTAAGTTAAACTATCGTTTGTTTTTGAGAAGACTTCAGGGGATATTTTTGGTTTAAGGTTTAAAGATTATCTCAGGGTAATAGTTTCGGAGGTTCATTTAGCCTCTATGGCTCCTGAAAACCTGGAGAATTTGCAATTCTGATCTGCATTTTCCCCCTGCATTCAAGAATGATAGCAAGGCACCATCTAGTTCTTCTGGTCTCATGGCAAAGGAGGCAGTTGCTCATGGAGGCAATTAGCCACACATTCCATTTCCTCCTCCTGTTCCTGATTCTCCTTCTTCCTCTGTTGCTCCAGACCAATTGTTGTACCTTGCATGGCCATTTGCAAGCTTTTAAGACCCTAAGCACTACACAGTAGACTAGGAAGTAGAACAGAAGCACTAAGCATGTTATTAGGTCAATAAACTGGGATATCCCATGAAACCATAACCCTAAACTGCCAAACCAAGGAACAAAATCCTATGAGGTGTTTGTACATAAGCAGCCTCAGCAGCAATTCTTTTTTTTTTTTTTCTGTCGTTACTGTAAATATATCTATGGCACAACTTCTGCCAGTTCACCTTTGTTACAAGTGTACAACTTATTGACAGCAATTATGTTAATTGGCTGTGCAAACCTACCCTTAATAATGTAATTTCTATCACCGAAGATCATTGATTTTTGATTCAGTTAAAAGAGTTTACTATATTTGGGTTACCATATAAGAATTACATGAGAATGATTTAAGTTCCCCTAAGAGCAATTATATTTTTTAAAAAATTGAGATGTTAAAAAAACAGAGGAGTGTTTATTCATTTGTTCTGTAATAAGTTATTGAAAGAAATTTGGTACTGCTATTATTGTGGACCTGCTTTGTGCCAGGTATTGTCCTAGGTCTACAAAAGATTAATTAAGTTTGATCTTTTGTAATTGAGCAGCTCAGTAGTTTTCACTTATCTGGAGAAGTTTAGGTGTAGTTCAGCATCACAGCATGGAGAGTGGGCTAGTTCAGTTATGGTTACAGTTGTAGAGTCTTTCAAAGTTTTTTTTTTCAATAAGGTTGAACATAGGAATCTATATATTTTTTAAATTTCCCTGGGTGATTTAGATGTTCTTCCAGCTTCTGGAAATAGTGGACTAGATGAGTTCTTAAAGTCCTGTGCAAACCTTGGACCTTATTTTGTATTCCAATTCTGATAATAAGGTTTGTAATGAAGGGTAGTGTCCTAGAAGCATATAGAAATGATTCTATTTTAACAGTTTATTTTTGACATAACTTAGGAAATTCACCAGAAGAATCAATTAACACCAAAGTGGAAGCAAATCAGACAAGGAGTTCTTTATCTCCAGAGCCTGCACACTTGCTGTCCTCACTTTCCTCATTTCAGCCCAAAATGTTTGCACAGCTGCAGGTAGGTATCCAGTGAAATACCCTAATTTGAGTCCCTTCTCTTTTTTAATTTCTCCTTCTAGGGATTCTCAGAAAATTGTTATGTTAGTTGTTAGGTGCCATCGAGTCAGTTCCAACTCATAGTGACCCTGTGCACAACAGAACAAAACACTGCCTGGTCCTGAGCCATCTTCACAATTGTTATGCTTGAGCCATTGTTGCAGCCACTGTGTCAATCCATCTCATTGAGGGTCTTCTTCTCAGAAAATTGTTATAGAATTATTGTAATGATGAAAGGTGTTTTCATTATTAATTTTCTGACCTCTTTGTGTCTTGATTTAAGACGGTAATTCATACAGTATGTTTTGAAAAAGTTTGAAATTGACTATGAATGCAATAAAATTTAGTTGTATTACTTTTCCCTGGATTTTTGTTTCTATCCCTACGTAATATTTGTTAGTAAGCATATTCTCACAGGATCACTGAGTCAAAATCAACTCAGTGGCAATGGGTTATACTCTTATGAAGTAGTCCTAGTGGTGCAGTAGTTAAGCACTCTGCTGCTAACCAAAAGGTCAGCAGCTCAAACCCACCAGCTGCTCCGTGGGAGAAAGATGTGACAGCCTTCTTCCATAAAGATTTACACAGCCTTAGAAACCCTACAGGGCAGTTTTACTGTGTCTCATAGGGTTGCTATGAGTCAGAATCAATTTGATGGCAATGGGTTTGGTTTTTGTTCTTATACTCTTACATTTTATTTGTTCCAATTTTGTGTCAGAATAAAATGATAGTATTGTACATAGTAAATTCAAACATTTTGATAACAGCCCTTTTTGTTTAAAGGGTTTGCAGTTACAAACAAGATTCACCTCTCCTGATGACTCACCGCCTCTGATATCAATAAATAACCACCTCTCCTCCAGTCCTTCAAGACTTCTGGATTCATTAGAAAGTGCTGTAATGAATAATAATTCTCTACTGCTTGATCAAAGTCATAGCTTTCAGACAGACACATGCCTAACCCAAAACAATAATACTGCCTCTGCCATGGGTAACCCTCCAGGACCAGATCAGAATCTAGTTACAATGGATCAGCTGGTAGAAGTTGGGAATGTTGAGGATACAGAAAATCTGGAAGGAAGTGTTCCTCAGATTCTGTTGGGAGATGTGCAGACCATTCCAATACGGATTGTAGATAGCCATCCCACTCTCAGTAAGTTAAAATCAACTTGTGATATTATTTTTTGTTTGTTTTATCTTCATGGATTGTCATCACAATATCACACCACAGAAAAATCTTATCATTTCTATCTAGTGGGTTTATAATATATAAATGAAATAAAGTTATGAGAGGAAGAGAAAATTTTCATTAACATGAGTTTAATAAATTTTAGACTTTATTTTTTCTTTTCCTTATTTCTAGTTATTTAGTCTCATCAAAAATATTCATCCCCTGATTACTTGGTTTTCCATCAGGAGTCTTTGGTGATGTGAAATCAAAAAGGTCATTTTAGAATGCATAAAAAAATAAATGATAGGAGTAAATAAAAAAAGGAAAACTATTTTAGTATAAAAATTACTACAGAAAAATTTTCATTTGTACATCCCTGTATACACATGCCCATGAACAAAGAAAACTGGAATGAAGTGGGCAGGTATAAAGGTTAAAAGGAAGATTTTGAGTTACAGACTTAATACTCAGTTCTATGGAACTTGAAAGGGAACTAATAAGACTTGGGAACTTGGGTTTAATCCAAGACATTGTTACTTTCAGTTTGTAACCAACCCAATCAACATAGTGGTAAACTCTGTTAACTGCTGCTTGACCTAACCATGTCACTTCTTTTCACACAAATTGTTCTGGATTGGGCACTTTTTTTTTTTTTTATTAACTTTTATTGAGCTTCAAGTGAACGTTTACAAATCAAGTCAGACTGTCACGTATAAGTTTATATACACCTTACTCCGTTCTCCCACTTCCTCTCCCCCTAATGAGTCAGCCCTTCCAGTCTCTCCTTTCGTGACAATTTTGCCAGCTTCCAACTCTCTCTATCCTCCCATCCCCCCTCCAGACAGGAGATGCCAACACAGTCTCAAGTGTCCACCTGATATAATTAGCTCACTCTTCATCAGCATCTCTCTCCTACCCACTGTCCAGTTCCTTACATGTCTGCTGAGTTGTCTTCGGGAATGGTTCCTGTCCTGTGCCAACAGAAGGTTTGGGGACCATGACCGCCGGGATTCCTCTAGTCTCAGTCAGGCCATTAAGTATGGTCTTTTTGTGAGAATTTGGGGTCTGCATCCCACTGATCTCCTGCTCCCTCAGGGATTCTCTGTTGTGCTCCCTGCCAGGGCAGTCATCGGTTGTAGCCGGGCACCATCTAGTTCTTCTGGTCTCAGGATGATGTAAGTCTCTACTTCATGTGGCCCTTTCTGTCTCTTGGGCTCTTAGTTATCGTGTGACCTTGGTGTTCTTCATTCTCCTTTGATACAGGTGGGTTGAGACCAATTGATGCATCTTAGATGGCCGCTTGTTAGCATTTAAGACCCCAGATGCCACATTTCAAAGTAGGATGCAGAATGTTTTCATAATAGAATTATTTTGCCAATTGACTTAGAAGTCCCCTTAAGCCATAGTCCCCAAACCCCCGCCCTTGCTCCGCTGACCTTTGAAGCACGCAGTTTATCCCAGAAACTTCTTTGCTTTTGGTGCAGTACAGTCCAGTTGAGCTGACCTTCCATGTATTGAGTATTGTCCTTCCCTTCACCTAAAGCAGTTCTTATCTACTAATTAATCAGGAAAAAGCCCTCTCCCACTCTCCCTCCCTCCCCCACCTTGTAACCACAAAGGTATGTGTTCTTCTCAGTTTATACTATTTCTCAAAATCTTATAATAGTGGTCTTATACAATATTTGTCCTTTTGCCTCTGACTAATTTCGCTCAGCATAATGCCTTCCAGGTTCCTCCATGTTATGAAATGTTTCACAGATTCGTCACTGTTCTTTATCGATGCATAGTATTCCATTGTGTGAATATACCACAATTTATTTAACCATTCATCCATTGATGGACACCTTGGTTGCTTCCAGCTTTTTGCTATTGTGAACAGAGCTGCAGTAAACATGGGTGTGCACGTATCTGTTTGTGTGAAGGCTCTTATTTCTCTAGGGTATATTCCGAGGAGTGGGATTTCTGGGTTGTATGGTAGTTCTATTTCTAACTGTTAAAGATAACGCCAAATAGATTTCCAAAGTGGTTGTACCATTTTACATTCCCACCAGCAGTGTATAAGAGTTCCAATCTCTCCGCAGCCTCTCCAACATTTATTATATTGTGTTTTTTGTATTAATGCCAGCCTTGTTGGAGTGAGATGGAATCTCATTGTAGTTTTAATTTGCATTTCTCTAATGGCTAATGATCGAGAGCATTTTCTCAGGTGTCTGTTAGCTGCCTGAATATCTTCTTTAGTGAAGTGTGTGTTCATATCCTTTGCCCACTTCTTGATTGGGTTGTTTGTCTTTTTGTGGTTGAGTTTTGACAGAATCATATAGATTTTAGAGATCAGGCGCTGGTCGGAGATGTCATAGCTGAAAATTCTTTTCCAGTCTGTAGGTGGTCTTTTTACTCTTTTGGTGAAGTCTTTAGATGAGCATAAGTATTTGATTTTTAGGAGCTCCCAGTTATCTGGTTTCTCTTTGTCATTTTTGGTAATGTTTTGTATTCTGTTTATGCCTTGTATTAGGGCTCCTAAGGTTGTCCCTATTTTTTCTCCATGATCTTTATCATTTTAGTCTTTATGTTTAGGTCTTTGATCCACTTGGAGTTAGTTTCTGTGCATGGTGTGAGGTATGGGTCCTGTTTCATTTTTTTGCAAATGGATATCCAGTTATGCCAGCACCATTTGTTAAAAAGGCTATCTTTTCCCCAGTTAATTGACACTGGTCCTTTGTCAAATATCAGCTGCTCATACGTGGATGGATTTATATCTGGGTTCTCAATTCTGTTCCACTGGTCTATGTGTCTGTTGTTGTACCAGTACCAGGCTGTTTTGACTACTGTGGCTGTATAATAGGTTCTGAAATCAGGTAGAGTGAGGCCTCCCACTTTCTTCTTCTTTTTCAGTAATGCTTTGCTTATCCGAGGCTTCTTTCCCTTCCATAAGAAGTTGGTGATTTGTTTCTCTATCACCTTAAAAAATGACATTGGAATTTGGATCGGAAGTGCATTGTATGTATAGATGGCTTTTGGTAGAATAGACATTTTTACTATGTTAAATCTTCCTATCCATGAGCAAGGTATGTTTTTCCACTTAAGTATGTCCTTTTTAATTTCTTGTAGTAGTGCTTTGTAGTTTTCTTTGTATACGTCTTTTACATCTTTGGTAAGATTTATTCCTAAGTATTTTATCTTCTTGGGGGCTACTGTGAATGGTATTGATTTGGTTGTTTCCTCTTCGATGTTCTTTTTGTTGATGTAGAGGAATCCAAGTGATTTTTGTATGTTTATCTTATAACCTGAGACTCTGCCAAACTCTTCTATTAGTTTCAGTATTTTTCTGGAGGATTCCTTAGGGTTTTCTGTGTATAAGATCATGTCATCTGCAAATAGAGATAATTTTACTTCCTCCTTGCCAATCTGGATGCCCTTTATTTCTTTGTCTAGCCTAATTGCTCTGGCTAGGACTTCTAGCACAATGTTGAATAAGAGCGGTGATAAAGGGCATCCTTGTCTGGTTCCCGTTCTCAAGGGAAATGCTTTCAGGCTCTCTCCATTTAGAGTGATGCTGGCTGTTGGCTTTGTATAGATGCCCTTTATTATGTTGAGGAATTTTCCCTCAATTCCTATTTTGGTGAGAGTTTTTATCATAAATGAGTGTTGGACTTTGTCAAATGCCTTTTCTGCATAAATTGATAAGATCATGTGGTTTTTGTCTTTTGTTTTATTTATATGGTGGATTACATTAATGGTTTTTCTAGTATTAAACCAGCCTTGCATACCTGGTATAAATCCCACTTGGTCGTGGTGAATTATTTTTCTGATATGTTGCTGAATTCTATTGGCTAGAATTTTGTTGAGGATTTTTGCATCTATGTTCATGAGGGATATAGGTCTGTAATTTTCTTTTTTTGTGATGTCTTTACCTGGTTTTGGTATCAGGGAGATGGTGGCTTCATAGAATGAGTTGGGTAGTATTCCGTCATTTTCTATGCTTTGAAATAGCTTTAGTAGTAGTGGTGTTAACTCTTCTCTGAAAGTTTGGTAGACCTCTGCAGTGAAGCCATCCAGGCCAGGGCTTTTTTTTGTTGGGAGTTTTCCGATTACCGTTTCAATCTCTTTTTTTGTTATGGGTCTATTTAGTTGTTCTACTTCTGAATGTGTTAGTTTAGGTAGGTAGTGTTTTTCCAGGAATTCATCCATTTCTTCTAGGTTTGCATATTTGTTAGAATACAATTTTTCGTAATAATCTGATATGATTCTTTTAATTTCAGTTGGGTCTGTTGTGATGTGGCCCTTCTCGTTTCTTATTCGGGTTATTTGTTTCCTTTCCTGTATTTCTTTAGTCAGTCTAGCCAATCGTTTATCAATTTTGTTAATTTTTTCGAAGAACCAGCTTTTGGCTTTGTTAATTCTTTCAGTTGTTTTTCTGTTCTCTAATTCATTTAGTTCAGCTCTAATTTTTAGTATTTGTTTTCTTCTGGTGCCTGATGGATTCTTTTGTTGCTCACTTTCTATTTGTTCAAGTTGTAGGGACAGTTCTCTGCTTTTGGCTCTTTCTTCTTTTTGTATGTGTGCCTTTATCGATATAAATTGGCCTCTGAGCACTGCTTTTGCTGTGTCCCAGAGGTTTTGATAGGAAGTATTTTCATTCTCATTGCATTCTACGAATTTCCTTATTCCCTCCTTAATGTCTTCTGTAACCCAGTCTTTTTTCAGGAGGGTATTGTTCAGTTTCCAAGTATTTGATTTCTTTTCCCTAATTTTTCTGTTATTGATTTCCACTTTTATTGCCTTGTGGTCTGAGAAGATGCTTTGTAATATTTCGATGTTTTGGATTCTGCAAAGGTTTGTTTTATGACCTCATACGTGGTCTATTCTAGAGAATGTTCCATGTGCGCTAGAAAAAAAGTATACTTTGCAGCAGTTGGGTGGAGAGTTCTGTATAAGTCAATGAGGTCAAGTTGGTTGATTGTTGTAATTAGGTCTTCCGTGTCTCTATTGAGCTTCTTACTGGATGTCCTGTCCTTCTCCGAAAGTGGTGTGTTGAAGTCTCCTGCTATAATTGTGGAGGTGTCTATCTCACTTTTCAATTCTGTTAAAATTTGATTTATGTATCTTGCAGCCCTGTCATTGGGTGCATAAATATTTAATATGGTTATATCTTCCTGGTCAATTGTCCCTTTTATCATTATGTAGTGTCCTTTATCCTTTGTGGAGGATATAAGTTTAAAGTCTATTGTGTCAGAAATTAATATTGCTACTCCTCTTCTTTTTTGCTTATTGTTTGCTTGATATATTTTTTCCATCCTTTGAGTTTTAGTTTGTTTGTGTCTCTAAGTCTAAGGTGTGTCTCTTGTAGGCAGCATATAGACGGATCATGTTTCTTTATCCAGTCTGAGACTCTCTGTCTCTTTATTGGTGCATTTAGTCCATTTACATCCAGCGTAATTATAGATAAGTAAGTGTTTAGTGTTGTCATTTTGATGCCTTTTTATGTGTGTTGTTGACAATTTCATTTTTCCACTTACTCTTTTGTGCTGAGACGTTTTTCTTTGTAAATTGTGAGGTCCTCATTTTTATAGTATTTGACTTTATGTTTGCTGAGTTGTTACGTTTTTCTTGGTTTTTATTTTGAGTTATGGAGTTGTTATACGTCTTTGTGGTTACCTTAATATTTACCCCTATTTTTCTAAGTAAAAACCTAACTTGTGTTGTCCTATATCGCCTTGCTTCCCTCTCCATATGTCAGTCTTATGCCACCTGTATTTAGTCCCTCTTTTTGATTATTGTGATCTTTTACATATTGACTTCAATGATTCCCTGTTTTGAGCATTTTTTTTATTTTAAATTAATCTTAATTTGTTTTTTCAATTTCCCTGTTTGAGTTGATATCAGGATGTTCTGTTTTGTGACCTTGTGTTGTGCTGGTATCTGATATTATTGGTTTTCTGACCAAACAATTTCCTTTAGTATTTCTTCTAGCTTTGGTTTGGTTTTTGCAAATTCTCTAAGCTTGTGTTTATCTGTAAATATCTTAATTTCGCCTTCATATTTCAGAGAGAGTTTTGCTGGATATATGATCCTTGGTTGGCAGTTTTTCTCGTTCAGTGCTCTGTATACGTCGTCCCATTCCCTTCTTGCCTGCATGGTTTCTGCTGAGTAGTCTGAACTTATTCTTATTGATTCTCTCTTGTAGGAGACCTTTCTTTTATCCCTGGCTGCTTTTAAAATTTTCTCTTTATCTTTGGTTTTGGCAAGTTTGATGATAATATGTCTTGGTGTTTTTCTTTTTGGATCAGTCTTAAATGGGGTTCGATGAGCATCTTGGATAGATATCCTTTCGTCTTTCATGATGTCAGGGAAGTTTTCTGTCAGCAGATCTTCAACTATTTTCTCTGTGTTTTCTGTCCTCCCTCCCTGTTCTGGGACTCCAATCGCACGCAAATTATCCGTCTTGATAGAGTCCCACATGATTCTTAGGGTTTCTTCATTTTTTTAAATTCTTTTATCTGATTTTTTTTCAGCTATATTGGTGTTAATTCCCTGGTCCTCCAGATTTCCCACTCTGCATTCTAATTGCTCGAGTCTGCTCCTCTGACTTCCTATTGCGTTGTCTAATTCTGTAATTTTATTGTTAATCTTTTGGATTTCTGCATGCTGTCTCTCTATGGATTCTTGCAACTTATTAATTTTTCCACTACGTTCTTGAATAATCTTTTTGAGTTCTTCAACTGTTTTATCAGTGTGTTCCCTGGCTTTTTCTGCAGTTTGCCTTATTTCATTTCTGAGGTCATCCCTGATGTCTTGAAGCATTCTGTAAATTAGTTTTTTATATTCTGTATCTGATAATTCCAGGATTGTATCTTCATTTGGGAAAGATTTTGATTCTTTTGTTTGAGGGGTTGTAGAAGCTGTCATGGTCTGGTTCTTTATGTGGTTTGATATCGACTGCCGTCTGTGAGCCATCACTAAGGTATTGTAGTGATTTATTCTGTGTTTGCTCACTGAGTCTTGTTTTGTTTTCTTTCAGTATACGTGGATGGGCTACTAGATTGTGCTGTCTTGATTGTTGTAGCCCTTGACTTACTTATGACCTATTACCAGCTGGTTAGGGCTGTTGCCAGATATATATGCCTGAGTCTATTCACTATTCTTGTGTAGAATTTGATTTTGGGTCATCAAGTGTGTGCTGCACCCTAACACCTATCCACCTTGAGAAGCAGTGGTGATAGTTATGTGTACTAGATTCTATTAGCAGCTAGGGTTCACACTGCAGCGGGGGGCAGGATGCTGACAGGCTTTCCCCAAGTGTCAGTGAGGTAGGTGTGTCTCTATTCCTAAAGCACCTTGGTGGGAGGGCTCTGCAGCTGTACCTTAGGCCCCCAATGCAAGTACCTCTACAGATTGGTAGGTGTCACCCTCCTTAGACCCCTAAGGCAAGAGGCTAGGTGGTCTGGGGGGAGCTTCAGCCCTCAGTTCCCTGTTGTGGGTCAGTTAGGGCTCTGTTGAATAAGCAGAGATATCAGACCTGGGAAACTTGTTTTTCCAGTAAATTTGCTAAATAAATGCAGTCAGATCCCTATCAGAAATGCCTTTGCATTGTAATAGCCACCTTGTTCCCTGTAGGGATGAAAGCCCGAGATATGGGTCATATTTGCTTGGCTGGAGCTGGTTCTGTGTTTTTAGTCCAATTAGGGAAGGATTTTTGGTCCCTGGGTTTTTTGTGGTTGCTTCTCTTTGTTTTCTCTCAGGCCGGAAGAATGGGTTAGGAAAAGACCAAAAAAAAAGGGAAAAGGAAAGCTGCGGAGCCGGAGCCGTTCTCCCTCTGTCTCAGGAAATTCCACCGTTAATGAAGCCGCCTAGGAAGGGGAGGGGAGGGTTCAGGAAAACAGGAGAGAGTAGCACCCCAGGATATAGCCAAAGTTGCTTATCTTGTTTGGGATGACTGTTTTATCTGAGATTCCCGAGGGGCGTGTCGACTATGTGTGCTGGCTGGGTAGAGATTACCCCCGAGGGTCTGGCCCGCAGAAGCCGCGTCAGTTCCTCCGCTACCAGTCCACAGCCCAGTGTCAAGGTTCCCCGGCTGGGACGCTGCACTCCCGGTGTTTTTAGTCCAATTAGGGAAGGATTTTTGGTCCCTGGGTTTTTTGTGGTTGCTTCTCTCAGGCCGGAAGAATGGGTTAGGGAAAGACCAAAAAGGAAAAAAAAAAAGGAAAAGAAAAGCCATGGAGCTGGAGCCATTCTCCCTCTGGCTCAGGAAATTCCAATGTTAATGAAGCTGCCTGGGAAGGGGAGGGGAGGGTTCAGAAAAACAGCAGAGAGTAGCACCCCGGGATATAGCCAAAGTTGCTTATCTTGCTTGGGCTGACTATTTTATCTGAGATTCCCGAGGGGCATACCGCCTATGTGTGCTGGCTGGGTAGAGATTGTCCCCGAGGGTCTGGCCCACAGAAGCCATGGTCAGTTGCTCCGCTGCCAGTCCACAGCCCAGCATAAAGGTTCCCCTGCTGGGACGCTGCACTCCCGGCTCCAAAATCAGTCGCTGCCTCCCGGGGACTTCTCGTCCGCCAGCCGCGTCGCTGTGCCACCTCCGCGGACCGGCTGGGCCCCGTCCCAGGGTTAGTTCAGGGGGCTAGGGCTGCGCCCCGTGTTTGTGCAGTCACAGGTGTCGTGTTCAGCTCCCCTGCGCCCAGTCCTAAGCCCGGCGCCAAGGTTACCTGACTGGAACGCTGGCTCCAGGCTCCGAAAATAGTCGCTGCTTCCCTGTAGTTGTTCGTTCTCCGTCTCTGTCACTCAGGTCAACTCTTTAAATCTGTGTTTGTTGTTCAGGGTTTGTAGATTGTCGTGTATGTGATCGATTCACTTGTTTTTCTGAGTCTTTGTTGCAAGAGGGATCCGAGGTAGCGTCTACCTAGTCAGCCATCTTGGCCCCGCCCCTGGATTGGGCACTTTTGTGGGAAAAGATTTATAGTTTGGTTTTGAAGAACAAAGATAAATACAGAAGTTATTCCTGAAACATATGGCGTATTTCTTTCCATTCTTAGTCATCATTCTTTTGGGTAAGGAAAACTGAGAGAACTCTTTCCAGAAAAGAGTCACTGCCTTTTAAATTTATTGGAAGCATTAATTTTAAGAAAATTTGTTCAGGGCTATGGGAGTTGTAACTACCAGATTTGGGCCTCTGAGGAAGTTTAGTAGGAGATAGTAAGAAGGAATGTATGTGAATTAATCCTTACAGCAACTCCATGAGATAGTTGGTGGTGTTCCCCATACTTCATGGTGAAACCAAGGCTTGGAGAATTTAAGTAAATGCATAAAGTGCACATCCAGTGACAGAGAAGGGGTTTAAAGCCAGGTCTGTCTGCCTCCAAAGCTTCTTTCCGTTCTAACATGCGTCCTCCCTTTGTGTTGTACCAAGATATTTCTGGGAACTCTAACTCAAATTGCTTTAAAGGAGACTGTCTTTGAATCCATACATCCATGATTTGTCAAGTTAGATCATAATCTGAGGGAATACTTAAATTGGACATAAATTCTTAGGGTCATTCAAATCCAGCCTCTAGTGGTTCTCTTTGTCTGGGACTAAACTCCAGCATATCCCTATGTGACAAACATTAGCTGTGTTCAACACACTTTCTGAGAAACTATGGTCCCCTCAATCTCTGTCCCCTACAGCAACTGAAATACAGATATTCCTGAGAGATTTGATCTTAGACATCTCACTTGCCAGTTTACAATAGTACTGCTGATATGCTACGTTTAGATCAATTTGGCCGTAAGCACTTTAAAATCAGAATGGTAATAACATTATGAAATGTTTTAAGACAGCAAATATATAGCTCAGACAGCAAAGACAGAGCTATTATTTAAGATGTGACTTTTTTTTTTTATTCTGAGATACTTACATAGTCAGGTTCCTTAAGGGAGAGAAAATTTTCCTTGATATATGATCATATATGTGTATGTCAACACATCATGAATTTATAGTACATGTTCCTGCCTGCAAATAGCAAAACAAATAATTTTTAATTAATAGGAGGTTCCTGACTTCTATTCATGTAATATTTTAAAACACAGTTAAGTTTAAATGTGCAATGTTCTTTTTAATTTTATCAAATTATAGGCAGCTTTTTGTCAGAGTATCTTTAGATGAGAATAACTTTATAGTTTTTTCTCTCTTTTTTCATTACTAGAATCATACTGAAGTAATTTAATATGAATGATTTAAGATGTCAGAAACACTGTGTTCTCAAATACACCAGCTACTTTTCTGAGTTACTTGATTTTTTTTCCAAACTGTTTTGTGCTTTATTTCTAAATTCATAAATAATTCTAGAGATTGCAATGTTATGAAGTATATTAATTTTTAGGGTTTTTCTTTTATGTTTGGTTTTAAAGTTGAAGAAACTCCAGAAGATACCATTTCTGTGAGCCAAGTTAAGCAAGAACCCAAAGAACCAGTGTTGTCTGTGGAAGCAAAAAAAAAATTGGACTGCAAGAAATTATCTGCCACATAAATTATTGAAGCTTTTCAGAATTTCCAGCTCTGGTGACTTCTGATGTCTTAGAAAAGAAGGTGAATATTGTCAAAATATTGCCATTCTTCAGGACGGTGTGATACATGGATTGAAGACTGATTCAATGGGCAGCTTTGATTTAAAATTGTTATGTTTGTTGCCAATTCTATATTGTTACCTTCCTTAAGAAACATTTTGTTCTACTTATTTTGCATAATTATTATGCTTTCTGATTGTCTAACAAGGCCAGTATTTCAAAAGATAGTCCGAACTTATTCTTGGTGATGTAGTCTGAACACAAACAGTTATCTAACTCATCCCCTGGGAATATCCAATTTTGGTGTTTAACACAAAAATGAACATCAGCAACAAACGTGTGTGAATGTATGTTTGTGTGTGTATGCATGTCATGGTTTCATGGTTTTTTTTTTTTAAGTTATAAAAGAACATATTCCCTCTTTAAAGTTGTGAAGAAATTTTTAATTGGCAGACAGGTGAGAGAAAATTTGTAATGCACCTCATTTGGAAAGATAAAGCAATAGATGTTACATCATACCATGAAGCCCAGCAATCACACCTGTGGAAACTGTGTAGTTGCATTTTAGCTTCTCCCTTCTACATCGTATACTTATAACCATGAGCCAATAGCATACTAATGGTCATCTAATCAAAATTTTAAAGTATCTTGGAAGTACTGAGAATTTTAACTTGAATTAATCAGATAAACAACAGAAATAAATATATGCAGCATGAATTTACACTCTATTTTAGTTAAATACTACTTAGGAATAGAAAGATGTAACACTTGAGAAAATGGAATAAGAGTCCCCTGAAATTTACAGATAATTTGGGAAACTTCTTGATGATGCCAGAGGGTTTATTTGTTTTTTTTTTTCTTATTTTATATTGAAGATTTAGTTCAGGTTAGGAAAGAATTTCAATTGTATTTACATTTTTCAGAGTTCTTACTGAATTGATACATTTAAGACTTACAGTATTTCAAGACAAGAATTTATAGTTTAAAATTTTAGTTCATGTTATTTTTAAAACTTTAAAATGACTGATCTGTTGTATTTGCTTGTTAAGTGAGGATATTTACTTTAAATACTACGTAAGTACTAATCAGTAAATTCATTATAACCTCTCTTTTCTGGAAGGTTCGTAAACTAGAAGTGTCAACTGTAACTGTCAAGAGATCAACCTAAAGACTTTTTCCCCCCATGAATCATTGGTGGATATATTTTAAATTTTATTTTTTAAGAAAAGGAATTTCAAATATATATTAATGTTTAATGTTAAAGCATGTGTAATATAATATGAATTTAACCTTCATACTTAAAAATGAGTCACTTTTCACGTTTGTAAATCCAGTCTCCCGTTCTTAATTCACTTTATTTCAGGTACATGAAGTGTATGTAAGTTTAAAACACTGATCATTAGAAATGGGTTGTTGTTGTTAGGTGCTGTCCGGTCGATTCTGACTCATAGTGACCGTATGTACAACAGAACAAAACACTGACCCATCCTCGACATCCTCACAGTCAGTGCTATATTTGAGCCCATTGTTGCAGCCACTGTGTCAGTCCATCTCATTGAGGGTCTTCTTCTTTTTCATTGACCCTCTACTTTACCAAGCATGATGTCCTTCTCCAGGGACTGAGCCCTCCTGATATCATGTCCATAGTACGTGAGATGAAGTCTCACCATCCTTGTTTCTAAGGAGCATTCTGGCTGTATTTCTTCCAAGTAGTGAGTAGAATTCTAAAATTCTTTGTTCTTCAGATTTATACCCTATTTAGTATAAAGTGTATTATTTATACCTTATTTAATACAAACTAATTTTTTAGTTCATATATTTAAAAAGAATTACTTTTCTTTTTTCTAAGGATTGAAAATATTTGTTGTAGGCATTTATAAAGGCTGGCTGCCAAACCTGATTATGCTATTCTAAGTTAAACACATCTCTTAGTTACCTCAAGCTCAGATTTCTCTTAGTCTACGTGTGCCTAAAAGGAGTAAGTCCACATTAATTTATACCTTAGTAATGCACTATAGGTAATATTCTTTTCACTTTTTATTTATACTTTTTATAAAAAACCTTTTCAAGATTTAGAATAATAGATCTTCACTTTTCAGTAATGGCAGTGATTTACTATTAAATATTTCACCCATTGAACTGTATTCTTTGGATACATTCCTTTTCTGATGTTGAGTTACTAAGGAGAAATGCTTGTTAAGGTATAAGCCCTAGTCAGGTATCTGTGATGATGCGAGATGTCAGAGGATTCAAACTTTGACACTTGATCAAGAATAAAACATAGTTAAAAAATATTTCTCTCGCTTCATTCCCTGTAAACGTCTCTTCTGATACTGTTTTTTTTTTATCATGAAAACAAAGTGACAATGCATTCTCCCTGCAAACAAACAAAAAATAAAAAAGAGAACAAGAAGAAAGGTTTAAATCCCTAATTATATACTCTTTTGGTTTTTAGGTAGAAACTGGAGCTATCAATATTTTCATGTAAGTATTTCAATGAGTAGCTCTTTAAAAATGTTTTCTGAATGAGTTTTTAAAAAGTCATTTGTCCTCCAAATGCATGTTCAGTCAAAATATATCAGTATTGCGTTTAGAGGTGCTTAGCATCACTTTTTAAAAACTATGTTTACATATTTTTAATGTTTAATTATTTCCTAAATACACAGGGAATTAAATACTGTGCATAAAATTTCCAGTATCTGTATTTGGCATTCTCCTAACGGCTCTACAGCGAAGTGTGACATATATTCTTTTGTGTCATATATTACAAGGTGTAATATCTGTAGTGGGGAGTTGGAAGTTCAGAATAAGCAGAAGGTCACAGTTACAGCTGAGCTTGTCTCTTCATGTTCCAAGCCCACAAGTGACCTTTGTGTATATTACAGTGAATTACAGATAAACGCAGCCACGGTGGGCCAGTCCCTCAATAGCAATTTTCTGTGTAAGCAGTTAGTATGCTTTAAAAAAGGTAACTCTTTCCTAAAAAGCACAAAAGAAATAGAAAACATAGGTTTTGGAATCTGTTGCTTCATTAGAGCTTCTAATTTTGAGGCCCACCGGCTTGCGTTTCATCTTTCTTTATATGTTCTCGCAATACATAATCATGTGGGTATGAGAAAGATTTTATTAAATTGTACCAGGTTTAAAAAGAGGTTTAAAAATGTGCGTATATATATTGTAACTTAATGTATAATGTCATTGTTATAATGTAATTTTTTTCATTAAAAGATTCTGTGTTATTTTTTTCTTAAACTTGTCAGTTTCTTTTTTGTACTTTTCCTGGAGATGGTGCTATTTTTTTTTCGTCTTGAAGATGCTGAATAAACACTTTAATACTTGAGAATTATGACTAGAGATTTATGTTTGGCTTGGAGCCTGGAAAATTTTGAGCATAACTACCTGTAAATTTGAAGTTTTAAGCATAACTACTATTACCATTAGCTTTGGGTCTATATATGCATATATCATTTAGTACTCAGCAAAACAGCGAACCATCAACATTTTAAAACAATGCATATAATAAGGTATAAGTAATCCTTTTGTCCCCACATTTTGACAATGTGACATCTTCAAGCACAACTTTGTATTTTAGGAGTGATAACAGAGTATGTGATTTAAAAAGGAGTTATAGTTAATTTTTTCCCGCTTTGCTTCTTTGGAAACCCTGGTGGTGTAGTGCTTAAGTGCCATGGCTGCCTACTCTGACCTATAGGGTCACTGTGAGTCAAAATTGACTCAACAGCAGTGGGTTTGGTTTTGCTTCTTTGCTTTATTCCACTCTGTGATTATTTTTCAGGCCCACAGAAAATCTTAGTCTCTCCATAAGGGCGCTTGCATTGGCTGTTGTGTATTAGCTGGTTTAGACTTCAAGCATCTTCAAAAGTATATAGTTTTGATATATAAACATCTGTAATTCTACTTAATTAGCTTAGCATAATGACATAGCCTTAGTATACTTTTGCCACTTATGAATTCTATTGTTAAATAATACAAGTATTCAGTGCCTGCTGGGTTCTTAAACTTCAGGAATGAAACCAAAATTAAAAAAAAAACCTCACTTGTTAATGGATGCTAAAGTGATGTCATGCAAAAAATAAATTGTATGGTTAATACAGAAGAGCTTTGGTAATGTAATATGGGTATAAGAATGCTAAAACCAGAAGACAGGAGTAGAAGTCACATACAGGGAAGGTTTTTATTTTTAAGCATCTTTATATAGGTATAATTAACATACAGCAAACTGAACATATTTAAAGTGCACAATTTAATAAGTTTTGACCTATGTATACAGCTTGAAACCATCAGCACGATCAAGATAATGAGCATCTTCGTCATCCCCCAGAATTTTCTTGTACCTCTTTGTAGACTCGCCCTTTCCTTCCTCTCACCCTCCAACCCCCAGATAACCACTGATCTGCCTTCTGTTACTGAAGATCGGTTTGTTTTTTCTACAATTTTATGTAAATGAAATTGTACAGTATGAACTTTATCTGACTTTTGTCACTCTGCAGTTACTTTGAAATTAATTGATGTGGTAATGTGTATGAATAGTTCATTCCTTTTTGTTACTGAGTAGTATTCCATTGTATTAATATATTACAATTTGTTTATCCATTCACCTGTTGATGGACATTTGGGTTATTTCCAGTTTTGGGCTATTAGAAATAAAGCTGCTGTGAACATTTGTGTACAGGGCCTTGTATGGACATAAGCTTTCATTTCTCTTATACCTAGGAGTGAAATGGCTGGGTTATACGGTAGACATATGTTTAACTTTTTAAGAAAGTGCCAAACAGTTTTCCAAAGTGGTTGTACCATTTTCATTGCCATCAGCAGTGTATGAGAATTTCAAATATACTATATCCTAGCCAATAGTTGGTATGGACAGTCTTTTAAATTTCAGGCATTCTAATAGGTGTGTGAAAACCCTGGTGGCATAGTGGTTAAGAGCTATGGCTGTTAACCAAAAGGTTGGCAGTTCGAACCCACCAGGTGCTTCTCGAAAACCCTATGGGCAGTTCTACTCTGTCCTATAGGGCTCTATGAGTCGGAATCTACTTGACGGAAATAGGTTTGGTTTGGTTTTTAAATAGGTGTGTAGTGGTACCTCTCATTGTGTTCCCCGCCCCCCTTGGAGGTCAATTATTTCTTCATATATGTTTAACATGTTATATACACAAAATAATATATAACATATGTTTAAGTTAAAAACTTCATAACATAACGACTACCTACGAACCGACTACCAACCCAAGAATTATCCCAGTACCAGTGTCGCATCCCTCTTTCTTGTCAAAGGTATCTGCTACCCTGAATTGTGTGTTTACTTTGCTTTTTTTTTTTTTTTGATTGTGGTAAAGTACACATAAAATTTACTGTTTTAATAACCCTTTTTAAGCGTACAATTCAGTGATATTAAATACATTCACAGTGTTAATGCAGCCAGTACCATCATCTATTTCCAGAGCCTTTTCATCATGCCAAACAGATATTCTGTACCCATTAAACAATAACTACCCATTGTCCCCTCCTCCCAGCTACTGGTAATCACTATTCTACTTTCTCTCTTTCTGAACTTGCCAGTTCTAGATAACCTTGTGTAAGTGGGATCATGCAGTATCCTTATTTCACTTAGCATGCTTTTAAGGTTCATCTACACTGTAGCATGTATCAGAACTTCATTTTTAGAGCTGGATAATTTTCCACTATATGTATGTACCAAACATTGTTTATTCATTCATCTGTTGATGGACAGTTGGGCTGTTGCCACCTGTTGGTGGGAAATCAGAGTGGGCTTCATTGAGAAGGCATATGTAAACAAATTCTTGAAGGGAATAAGAGAGTTAACCATGCAGATACCTAGGGAAGAGCAGTGCAGTCAGAGGGAACCGAAAGTTTGGAAAGTGCCTGGTATTTTTGAGGGTCGCTAAGACTGGTATGGCTGGATTAGAGTGAGCAAATGAGAGGGTACTAGGATATGAGGTCAAAGAGTTAATAGGGAGTTGGAATCATGTAGGGCCCATGAGCCATAATCTAGATTTTGGCTTTTACTCTAAGTGAAATGGGATGGGTTTTCGGCAGATAAATGACAATATGATCTGATTTACCTTTTAAAAGGATCACTATGGCCATTGTGTGGAGAATAGAGTTTACAGTTTGTCTCCTCTTACTAGATTATAAATTCCACAAGGTCAGGAATTTTTTAATTTTTTGTTCATCAATGTTTCACAGTGATAGATAGAAAAACACTTTTTTAGGCATTAGTATTATGAAATTGCCTTCATTTTAATTAATGTACATATGTAGGTTTGACACGCATACAAATTCATATACCCAGAAAACCCAGTGCCCTTGAGTCGATTCCGATACAGACTACAAATGTCTGAACATAAAATACCAAGTGCCAGGGAATATAGATATTGTCTAGCTCTAGTAAGGGACTAATGACTAGAAATGCAGGCACTTCAGAAAGAAGCAGTTTTTAGCTGTACTTTATTATTATTGAAGGTTTATAGATCTTAGTGTTTCAAAGTGAGGGGTAAATTTTTGATTTATTTACCTCACTGCTTCTGCTTAGTCCAGGAGCTATTTGTCATTTAACAAATGTTCTTCCAAGTTTCTAGAAAATATTTTTGAATGAAGAAATGTCCACATTTAAGATTTTTGAGTGTCTTTGTAGAAAATAAATGGAAAGTAGTTTGAATAGACAGGGGAAAGCTGTCGAGGGGAGAGAATTGCTAAAGACATGTCTTGAGTAAGAGAAGAGTGTTGGGATCTAGTTCCCAAGTAAAGGGTTTGGCTTTAGATAGGAGCGTGTATACAAGGCAGACTACCTATGTGGGTAAAGATGCTATAGTAGGTGAGTAAAAGCGAAAGTCTATGAAAATTCTCTTCTGATTACTTCAGTTTTTTTGGTGATGAGACTGGTCAGATTGGTTGTGTGTTTTTCTCCAATCATGATCTGAATATTTATCAAGAGCAAGATAGTATGCTACTTGCTAGAAGTAGAAAGATTAACAAAACCTAATCCTAGCCCCATGGGGACTCACTGTGTAGTTGACAGTTGTACATTCAACCAATTGTAGTATGGTATGAAAAATACTATCAATCCAAACAAAGGAAAAAACGTTTTAAGTCAAAGAGGGAGTTCCAGGTTGATGAACAATTAAGGTTGGCAGAAACATAGGATATTGTGCAGGGAATGGCAGAAGATTATGCTAAGAAGGCAGAAGATTGTGAAGGGCTTTTTATGCTCTATTGAGTCCATACCTTATTGTGTATGTAGTGAGGAATAACATGATCAGCTTTACTTTTTAGTATGATAACATCCTTCGAAGTATGGAGGATGGATTAAGGAAATTGAGGAAAGAGAACAAGTAAAGACAGTACTCAAGAGCTAATTAATATTGTGTCATTGGGAGGTTAGGGAGGAGGGGTTGTATTTTAGAATTTATGGGATTTATTGACAAGAGATTGTAAAAGAAGAAGAACAAAGAGCAGGTGCTAATATAACACTCCGAGAACAGAGAGAACTAGCCACTCCTCAGTGGAAATGAGTACAGGGTGATCCAAGTAGGCCAAACTGAACCATAGCAATACAACAATGACAGTGTCCTAGTTATGTATTGCTGTGTAACAAATCGCCCCAAAACTTAGTGACTTAAAACAATGACAATAATTTTGTATCTCTCATGTTTCTGTGGGTAAGGAATTCAGAAATGACTTGGCTGATGAGTTCTGGCTCATAGTTTATCATCGTGCAACTGCGGTTAGGCAAAACGGTTTGGAGCTAGAACAGCAGGAAGCTGTTTAGCAGTTGTAGGCTGGTTAGGCATCTGTCTCCCTCTTCATGTAGTCTCTCCACACAGACTTGTGGGTTTCCTCACAGTATGGCAGCCTTAAATGTCTTACAAGGTGGCTGTAAGATCTAATGATGCATCTCCTCATAGAGAGAGGGCCAGGAGGAATTGTATCACTTTTTCTAACCTAGCCTCAGAAGTCGCATTCTTTTCATCCAGGTAGACAGAAGGTTGGTCCAGGTTCAACGGGAGAGGACATAGGTTCCTTCTCCTTATAGGCGAAGTATCGAATGATTAGTGGATAAAATTATCACTGACAGAAACCAATATCCAGACCCCAAAAGGGATGTGGAATGTGACTCCTAAACCAGTGGTAAGTAGTTCCAAATGTACTTTCATGAATGGCATGAGGTTACAAAAGATTTCTCCCAGCTCCCAGATGCCACCCTAGGGCAGAGAATGCCTAAAATAGACCATATTTTAAACTGGAAGAGACTGTGATACCTTTCATGAGAAACATCAATAGTTTTCCCACAATGAGTGGCAATGGAAGTTTGAGAGGAAGGTAAGATCAGTCATAGAAAAAAAAAGTTACAGTTCCTTATACATCCGGTTTCTGGCTATTCAATTTAAACCTGTAACATTTATTTATGCCCAATTTTGACTTAAAAAGAAATTGAAGCAGCATATGTTTTGTTGTTATTAGGTGCCGTCAAGTCGGTTCTGACTCATAGCGACACTATGCACAACAGAAATAAACACTGCCTGGTCCTGCACCATCCTTACAATCATTGTTATGCTTGAGCTCATTGTTGCAGCCACTGTGTCAGTCCACCTTGTTGAGGGTCTTCCTCTTTTTGGCTGACCCTGTACTTTGCAAGCATTATGTCCTTCTCCAGGGACTGATCCTTCCTAACAACATGTCCTAAGTATGTAAGATGCAATCTCGCCATCTTTGCTTCTAAGGAGCATTCTTGTTGTACTTCTTCTAAGGCAGATTTGCTCATTCTTTTGGCAGTCCATGGTATATTCAATATTCTTCACCAACACCACAATTCAAAGGTGTCAATTCTTCTTCAGTCTTCCTTATTCATTGTCCAGCTTTCGCATGCATACGACACAATTGAAAATACCGTGTCTTGGGTCAGGCGCACCTTAGTCTTCAAGGTGATGTCTTTCCTCTTCAACACTTCAAAGAGGTCCTTTGCAGCAGATTTACCCAATGCAATGCGTCTTTCATTTTCTTGACTGCTGCTTCCATGGCTGTTGATTGTGGATCCAAGTAAAATGAAATCCTTGACAACTTCAGTCTTTTCTCCGTTTATCATGATGTTGCTCACCGGTCCAGTTGTAAGGATTTTTGTTTTCTTTATGTTGAGGTGTAATCCATACTGAAGGCTGTGGTCTTAGATCATCATTAGTAAGTGCTTCAAGTCCTCTTCACTTTCAGCAAGCAAGGTTGTGTAATCTGCATAACGCAAGTTGTTAATGAGTCTTCCTCCAATCCTGATGCCACGTTCTTCTTCATATAGTCCAGCTTCTCAGATTATTTGCTCAGCATACAGATTGAATAGGTATGGCGAAAGGATACAACCCTGACACACGCCTTTCCTGACTTTAAACCAATCGGTATCCCCTTGTTCTGTCTGAACAACTACCTCTTGATCTATGTAAAGGTTCCTCATGAGCACAATTAAGTGTTCTGGAATTCCCATTCTTCGCAATGTTATTCATAATTTGTTGTGATCCATATAGTCTAATATCTTTGCATAGTCAATAAAACACAGGTAAACATCTTTCTGGTATTCTCTGCTTTCAGCCAGGATCCATTTGACATCAGCAATGATATCCCTGGTTCCACGTCCTCTTCTGAAAGCGGCCTGAATTTCTGGAATTTACATGTCAATACATTGCTGTAGCCATTTTCTAATGATCTTCAGCAAAATTTTGCTTGCGTGTGATATTAATGATATTTTTCTGTAATTTCCGCATTCACTTGGATCACCTTTCTTGGGAATAGGCATAAATATGGATCTCTTGCAGTCAGTTGGCCTGGGAGCTGTCTTCCATATTTCTTGGCATAGACGAGTGAGCACCTCCAGCGCTGCATCCGTTTGTTGAAACATCTCAATTGATATTCCATCAATTCCTGGAGCCTTGTTTTTTGCCAGTGCCTTCAGAGCAGCTTGGACTTCTTCCTTCAGTACCATTGATTCCTGATCGTAAGCTACCTCTTGAAATGGTTGAACATCGACTAGTTCTTTTTGGTTTAATGACTCTGTATTTCTTCCATCTCCTTTTGATGCTTCCTGCATCATTTAATATTTTCCCCATAGAATCCTTCACTATTGCAAATCAAGGCTTGAATTTTTTCTTCAGTTCCTTCAGCTTGAGAAATGCCGAATGTGTTCTTCCTTTTGGTTTTCCATCTCCAGCTCTTTGCACTTGTCATTAATACTTTACTTTGCCTTCTCGAGCAGCCCTTTGAAATCTTCTGTCCAGTTCTTTTACTTTAGCATTTCTTCCTTTTGTTTTAGCTGCTTGATGTTTATGAACAAGTTTCAGAGTCTCCTCTGACATCCTTTTTGGTCTTTTCTGTCTTTTCGCTTTCTTCATGTCCTTGATGTCATTCCACAAGTCATCTGGTCTTCAGTCACTAGTGTTCAAAGCATCAAATCTATTCCTGAGATGGTCTCTAAATTCAGGTGTGATATACTCAAGGTCATATTTTGGCTCTTGTGGACTTGCTTTGATTTTCTCCTGTTTCAGCTTGAAGTTGTATATGAACAATTGATGGTCTGATTCACAGTTGGCCCCTGGCCTTGTTCTGACTGATGATGTTGAGCTTTCCCATCATGTCTTTCCACAGATGTAGTCAATTTGATTTCTGTGTGTTCCATCCAGTGAGTTCCATGTGTAATAGTCACCATTTATGTTGGTGAAAGAAGATATTTGCAATGAAAAAGTCGTTGGTCTCACAAAATTCTATCATTCGATCTCTGGCATTGTTTCTATCAACAAGACCATATTTCCCAACTACGGATCCTTCTTATTTGTTTCCAACTTTCGCATTCCAATCACCAGTAATTACCTTGATTGCATGTTCTATCGATTTCAGACTGCAGCACCTGATAAAAATCTTCTGTTTCTTCATCTTTGGCCTTAGCGGTTGGCGCGTAAATTTGAATAATAGTTGTATTAACTGGTCTTCCTTGTAGGCGTATGGATATTATCCTATCACTGACAGCATTGTACTTCAGGTTAGATCTTGAAATGTTCTTTTTGACGATGATGCAACACCATTCCTCTTCAAGTTGTCATTCCCAGATAGTAGACTATATGATTTTACTCCATCCACATCGTTAAGGTCGACTCTACTTTGAGGAGGCAGCTCTTCCCCAGTCATCTTTTGAGTGCCTTCCGACCTGGGGGCTCATCTTCTAGCACAATAGTGCTGGAAGCAACATATTATAAGAACTTAAACAATAGAATAATGGTTAAAACATGAGTATACGTGATATAGGGGGGCGGGGCCAAGATGGCGGACTAGGTGGACGCTACCGCGGATCCCTCTTGCAACAAAGACTCAGAAAAACAAGGGAATCGATCACATACATAACAATCTACGAACTCTGAACAACAAGCACAGACTTACAAATGGAAAACGAACAAATACGGGCAGACAGTGACCGTTTTCAGAACTAGGAGCCAGCGTACCAGCTGATTACCTGGAAAATCTAGTTTCCCAGTGATGGCTCGGAGACAGCAGTCCATATCAAACCACATAAAGAAACAGACCATGACGGCTTCTCCAACCCCCCAAACAAAAGAATCAAAATCTTTCCCAAATGAAGATACAATCCTGGAATTATCAGATACAGAATATAAAAAACTAATTTACAGAATGCTTAAAGATATCACAAATGAAATTAGGATAAATGCAGAAAAAGCCAAGGAACACACTGATAAAACTGTTGAAAAACTCAAAAAGATTATTCAAGAACATAGTGGAAAAATTAATAAGTTGCAAGAATCCATAGAGAGACAGCATGCAGAAATCCAAAACATTAACAATAAAATTACAGAATTTGACAACGCAATAGAAAGTCAGAGGAGCAGACTCGAGCAATTAGAATGTAGACTGGGACTTCTGGAGGACCAGGGAAACAACACCAACATAGCTGAAAAAAAATCAGATAAAAGAATTAAAAAAAATGAAGAAACCCTAAGAATCATGTGGGACTCTATCAAGAAGGATAACTTGTGTGTGATTGGAGTCCCAGAACAGGGAGGGGGGACAGAAAACACAGAGAAAATAGTTGAAGAACTCCTGACACAAAACTTCCCTGACATCATGAAAGACGAAAGGATATCTATCCAAGATGCTCATCGAACCCCATTTAAGATTGATCCAAAAAGAAAAACACCAAGACATATTATCATCAAACTTGCCAAAACCAAAGACAAACACAAAATTTTAAAAGCAGCCAGGGAGAAAAGAAAGGTTTCCTTCAAGGGAGAATCAATAAGAATAAGTTCAGACTACTCAGCAGAAACCATGCAGGCAAGAAGGGAATGGGACGACGTATACAGAGCACTGAACGAGAAGAACTGCCAACCAAGGATCATATATCCAGCAAAACTCTCTCTGAAATATGAAGGCGAAATTAAGATATTTACAGTTAAACACAAGCTTAGAGAATTTGCAAAAACTAAACCAAGACTGCAAGAAATGCTAAAGGAGATTGTTTGGCCTGATGACCAATAATATCAGGTACCAGCACAATACAAGGTCACAAAACAGAACGTCCTGATATCAACTCAAATAGGGAAAGCACAAAAACAAACAAGACTAATTCTAAAAAATAAATAAATAAACAAAATAATACACATAACAGGAAATCATGGAAATCAATAGATAAACGATCACAATAATCAAAAAGAGGGACTAAATATAGGAGGCATTGAACTGCCAGATGGAGAGTGATACAAGGCGATATAGAAGGATACAAGTTAGGTTTTTAATTAGAAAAATAGGGGCAAATAATAAGGTAACCACAAAAAGGAATATCAATTCCATAACTCAAGAAAAAAGCCAAGAAAAACGTAACGACTCAACAAACACAAAGTTAAACATTATGAAAATCAGGATCTCACAAGCTACTAAGAAAAACGTCTCAGCACAAAAAAGCATGTGGAAAAATGAAATGGCCAACAACACACATGAAAAGGCATCAAAATGACAGCACTAAAAACTTATTTATCTATAATTACGCTGAATGTAAATGGACTAAATGCACCAATAAAGAGACAGAGAGTCACGGACTGGATAAAGAAACACGATCCATCTATATGCTGCCTACAAGAGACACACCTTAGACTTAGAGACACAAACAAACTAAAACTCAAAGGATGGAAAAAAATATATCAAGCAAACAATAAGCAAAAAAGAAGAGGAGTAGCAATATTAATTTCTGACAAAATAGACTTTAGACTTAAATCCGCCACAAAGGATAAAGAAGGACACTATATAATGATAAAAGGGACAATTGATCAGGAAGACATAACCATATTAAATATTTACACACCTAATAACAGGGCTGCAAGATACATAAATCAAATTTTAACAGAACTGAAAAGTGAGATAGACACCTCCACATTTATAGTAGGAGACTTCAACACACCACTTTCGGAGAAGAACAGGACATCCAGTAAGAAGCTCAGTAGAGACACGGAAGACCTAATTACAACAATCAACCAACTTGACCTCATTGACTTATACAGAACTCTCCACCCAACTGCTGCAAAGTATACTTTTTTTTCTAGCATACATGGAACATTCTCCAGAATAGACCACATATTAGGTTATAAAACAAATCTTTGCAGAATCCAAAACATAGAAATATTACAAAGCATCTTCTCAGACCACAAGGCAATGAAGCTAGAAATCAATAACAGAAAAACTAGGGAAAAGAAATCAAATACTTGGAAAATGAACAATACCCTCCTGAAAAAAGACTGGGTTATAGAAGACATCAAGGAGGGAATCAGGAAATTCTTAGAAAGCAACGAGAATGAAAATACTTCCTATCAAAACCTCTGGGACACAGCAAAAGCAGTGCTCAGAGGCCGATTTATATCGATAAATGCACACATACAAAAAGAAGAAAGAGCCAAAATCAGAGAACTGTCCCTACAACTTGAACAAATAGAAAGTGAGCAACAAAAGAACCCATCAGGCACCAGAAGAAAACAAATACTAAAAATTAGAGCTGAACTAAATGAATTAGAGAACAGAAAAACAATTGAAAGAATTAACAAAGCCAAAAGCTGGTTCTTCGAAAAAATTAACAAAACTGATAAACCATTGGCTAGACTGACTAAAGAAAAACAGGAAAGGAAACAAATAACCCGAATAAGAAACGAGAAGGACCACATCACAACAGAACCAAATGAAATTAAAAGAATCGTTTCAGATTACTACGTAAAATTGTACTCTAACAAATTTGAAAACCTAGGAGAAATAGATAAATTCTTGGAACAATACTACCTACCTAAACTAACACATTCAGAAGTAGAACAACTAAATAGACCCATAACAAAAAAAGAGATTGAAACGGTAATCAAAAAACTTCCAACAAAAAAAAGTCCTGGCCTGGATGGCTTCACTGCAGAGTTCTATCAAACCTTCAGAGAAGACTTAACACCATTACTATTGAAGGTATTTCAAAGCATAGAAAAAGACGGAATACTACCCAACTCATTCTATGAAGCTACCATCTCCCTGATACCAAAACGAGGTAAAGGCATTACAAAAAAAGAAAATTTTAGACCTATATCCCTCATGAACATAGATGCAAAAATCCTCAACAAAATTCTAGCCAATAGAATCCAACAACACATCAAAAAAATAATTCACCCTGATCAAGTGGGATTTATACCAGGTTTTTATGCAAGGCTGGTTTAATATCAGAAAAACCATTAATGTAATCCATCACATAAATAAAACAAAAGACAAAAACCACATGATCTTATCAATAGATGCAGAAAAGGCATTTGACAAAGTTCAACACCCATTTATGATAAAAACTCTTACCAAAATAGGAATTGAAGGAAAATTCCTCAACATAATAAAGGGCATCTATGCAAAGCCAACGGCCAATATCACTCTAAATGGAGAGAACCTGAAAGCATTTCCCTTGAGAACGGGAACCAGACAAGGATGCCCTTTATCACCGCTCTTATTCAACATCGTACTTGAAGTCCTAGCCAGGGCAATTAGGCTAGACAAAGAAATAAAGGGTATCCAGATTGGTAAGGAGGAAGTAAAGTTATCACTATTTGCAGATGATATGATCGTATACATGGAAAACCCTAAGGAATCCTCCAGAAAACTACTGAAACTAATAGAAGAGTTTGGCAGAGTCTCAGGTTATAAAATAAACATACAAAAATCACTTGGATTCCTCTACATCAACAAAAAGAACACTGAAGAGGAAATAACCAAATCAATACCATTCACAGTAGCCCCCATGAAGATAAAATACTTAGGAATAAATCTTACCAAGGATGTAAAAGACCTATACAAAGAAAACTATAAAACTCTGCTGCAAGAAATTCAAAAGGACATACTTAAGTGGAAAAACATACCCTGCTCATGGATAGGAAGACTTAACATAGTAAAAATGTCTATTCTACCAAAAGCCATTTATATATATAACGCACTTCCAATCCAAATACCAATGTCATACTTTAAGGGGATAGAGAAACAAATCACTAATTTCATATGGAAGGGAAAGAACCCCCGGATAAGCAAAACATTACTGAAAAAGAAGAAGAAAGTGGGAGGCCTCACCCTACCTGATTTCAGAACCTATTATATAGCTACGGTAGTCAAAACAGCCTGGTACTGGTACAACAACAGGCACATAGACCAATGGAACAGAATTGAGAACCCAGATATAAATCCATCCACATATGAGCAGCTGATATTTGACAAAGGACCAGTGTCAGTCAATTGGGGAAATAATAGTCTTTTTAACAAATGGTGCTGGCATACCTGGATATCCATTTGCAAAAGAATGAAACAGGACCCATACCTCACACCATGCACAAAAACTAACTCCAAGTGGATCAAAGACCTAAACATAAAGACTAAAACGATAAAGATCATGGAAGAAAAAATAGGATCAACCCTAGGAGCCCTAATACAGGGCATAAACAGAATACAAAACATTACCAAAAATGACAAAGAGAAACCAGATAACTGGGAGCTCCTAAAAATCAAACACCTATGCTCATCTAAAGACTTCACCAAAAGAGTAAAAAGACCACCTACAGACTGGGAAAGAATATTCAGCTATGACATCTCAGACCAGCGCCTGATCTCTAAAATCTACATGATTCTGTCAAAACTCAACCACAAAAAGACAAACAACCCAATCAAGAAGTGGGCAAAGGATATGAACACACATTTCACTAAAGAAGATATTCAGGCAGCCAACAGATACATGAGAAAATGCTCCCGATCATTAGCCATTAGAGAAATGCAAATTAAAACTAGGATGAGATTCCATCTCACACCAACTAGACTGGCATTAATCCAAAAAACACAAAATAATAAATGTTGGAGAGGCTGCGGAGAGATTGGAACTCTTATACACTGCTGGTGGGATTGTAAAATGGTACAACCACTTTGGAAATCCATCTGGCGTTATCTTAAACAGTTAGAAATAGAACTACCATACAACCCAGAAATCCCACTCCTCGGAATATACCCTAAAGATACAAGAGCCTTCACACAAACAGATATATGCACACCCATGTTTATTGCAGCTCTGTTTACAATAGCAAAAAGCTGGAAGCAACCAAGATGTCCGTCAACGGATGAACGGGTAAATAAATTGTGGTATATTCACACAATGGAATACTACGCATCGATAAAGAACAGTGACGAATCTCTGAAACATTTCATAACATGGAGGAATCTGGAAGGCATTATGCTGAGCGAAATTAGTCAGTTGCAAAAGGACAAATATTGTATAAGACCACTATTATAAGATCTTGAGAAATAGAAAAAACCGAGAAGAACACATACTTATGTGGTTACAAAGGGGGGAGGGAGGGAGGGAGGGAGGGAGAGGGCTTTTTACTGATCAATCTGTAGATAAGAACTGCTTTGGGTGAAGGGAAAGACAACACTCAATACAAGGAAGGTCAGCCTAATTGGACTGGATTAAAAGCAAAGAGGTTTCCGGGATAAAATGAAAGCTTCAAAGGTCAGCAGAGCAGGGGCTGAGGTCTGGGGAACTTGGTTTGAGGGGACTTCTAAGTCAATGGGCAAAATAATTCTATTATGAAAACACTCTGCATCCCACTTTGAATTGTGGCGCCTGGGGTCCTAAATGCCAACAAGCGGCCATCTAAGATACATCAATTGGTCTCAACCCACCTGGAGCAAAGACAAAGGAAGAACACCAAGGTCACACGACAACTAAGAACCCAAGAGACAGAAAGGGCCACATGAACCAGAGACCTACATTATCCTGAGACCAGAAGAACTAGTTGGTGCCCAGCCAGAATCGATGTCTGCCCTGTCAGGGAGCACAACAGACAACTCCTGAGGGAGCAGGAGACCAATGGGATACAGACCCCAAATTCTCATGAAAAGACCATACCTAATGGTATGATTGGGACTAGAGGAATCCCAGAGACAATGCTCCCCAGAACTTCTGATTGCACAGGACAGGAACCATCCCCGAAGACAAATCATCAGGCATGAAAAGGACTGGTCAGTGGGGGGGAGAGAGATGCTGATGAAGATTGAGCTAATTAAATCAGGTGGACACTGGAGAGTGTGTTGGCAACTCTTGACTGGAGGGGGGATGGGAAGATAGAGAGAGAGGGAAGATGGCAAAATTGGCACGAAACGAGAGACTGTAAGGGCTGACTCAATAGGGGGAGAGCAAGTGGGAGAAGGGAGTAAGATGTATGTAAACTTACATGTGACAGACTGATTGGAATGGTAAATGTTCACTTGAAGCTTAATAAAAATTAAATAAAAAAAAAACATGAGTATACGTGATATAGATTCTCTGAAAACTTACTTCTTTGTTTTTCTTCTGTTGATTTTCAAAACTTAGCTTGCAAATTCAATGTGTATTGGGTGGGGTGAGTAAATCAGGACAAACTTTGGGATAGGAATTTGACATGATGTATTAAGAGCTTTAAAAAAATGGTCTTTTTTTTTTTTTTTAATCTTACAATTCTAGTTCTAGCAACCTATCGTAAGGAAGTATTTACAGATATGGTCAAAAATTTTTGTTCCAAGTTGTTGGTTGCAATTGTATTTATGACAGCCAAAGTAAAGAGAGAAAGAGAATATTAATGACAATAGAAAAGTAATCAAACAGATGATATTGCAGCAATATGATGGGATATAGTGCAGTCATTAAAATTGTATTCCCAGGATATTTTATGGCATGGAAACATACAATGTAATAAGTGAAGAAAAGGAAAGATTATTTCATCTTCTTCGGTGGGGAAAAAAACGTATATTTGCATAGATAAAGCCTTGAATAGTGTAAATATTTTTCTTTACATTCTCTATTTTCTAATATAACAATATATTTTGTAGTCAAAGAAACAAAATTGTTATAAAAGTTCAGTGTGGTCATTAGGGATTTGTTGACATTTATTAAGACATATTTACTTTGCTCCTAATATGTGGTGGTGGTGTTAGTTGCCGTTGAGTCAGTTCTGAATCATAGTGACACTACGTAGAACTGAATGAAACACTGCCTGGTCCTATGCTATCCTCACAATCATTGTTATGCATAGCCTATTGTTGCAGCCACTGTGTCAGTCCATCTCCTTCAGGGTCTTCCTTTTTTACAATGACCCTCTACTGTAAAGAACACGATGGCCTTCTCCTGGGACTGGTCTCTCCTGATAACATGTCCAAAGTACGTGAGATAAAGGCGCACCATCCTTGCTTCCAAGGAGCTGTCTGGCTGCACTACTTCAAAAACAGATCTGTTTGTTCTTCTGACAGCCGATGGTGTATTCAATATTCTTCACCAACACCATAATCCAAAGGTGTCAATTCTTTGATCTTCCGTATTTATTATCCAGCTTTCGCATGCATATAAGGTGATTGAAAGTACCATGGCTTGGGTCAGGTACACTTTAGTCCTCAAAGTGACACCTTTGCCTTTTAAGAGTTTAAAAAAGTCTTTTCCAACAGATTTGTCCAATGCAATATGTCTTTTGATTTCTTGGCTGTTGCTTCCGTGGACGTTAATTGTGGATCCAAGTAAAATGAAATCCTTGACAACTTCAGTATTTCCTGTTTATCCTGATGTTACTTATTGGTCCAGGCATAAGAATTTTTGTTTTCTTTATGTTGAGGTGTAAAGCATACCGAAGGCTGTGGTCTTTGATCTTCATCAGTAAATGCTTCAAGTCCTCTTCACTTTCAGCAAGCAAGGTTGTGTCATCTGCATATTTGTTAATGAGTCTTTCTCTAACCCTGATGCCCCATTCTTCTTCATATAGTCCAGCTTTTTGCATTATTTGCACAGCATGGAGATTGAATAAGTATGGTAAAAGGATACAACCCTGACACACACCTTTCCTGACTTTAAACCACATAGCGTCGCCTTGGCCTGTTCGAACAACTGCCTCTTGGTCCACATACAGGTTCCTCATGAACACAATTAAGCATTCTGGGATTCCCATTCTTCACAGTGTTACCCATAATTTGTTATGATCCACACAGTCGAATGCCTTTGCATAGTCGATAAAACACAGGTAAACATCTTTCTGATATTCTCTGCTTTGAGCCAAGATCCATCTGACATCAGCAGTGATATCCTTCATTCCACGTCTTCTTCTGAATCCGGCTTGAATTTCTGGCAGTTCCCTATTAATGTACTGCTGCAGCCATTTTTAAATGATCTTAGGCAAAATTTTACAAATGCGTGATATTAATGATATTGTTTAATAATTTTGGCATTCTTTTGCATCACGTTTGTTTGGAATGGGCACAGATATGGTTCTCTTCCAATTGGTTGGCCAGGCAGCTGTCCTCCAGTTTTTTGACTTAGACCATTGAGCACCTCCTGAGCTGCATCTGTTTGTAGAAAAATCTCAATTGGTATTCCCTCGATTCCTGGAGGCTTGTTTTTTCCACTACCTTCAGGACAGGTTGGGCTTCATCCTTCAGAACCATTAGTTTTTAATCAAATGGTACCCCCCTGAAATGTTTGAATATCAACCAATTCTTTCTGGTATGGTGACCCTGTGTATTCCTTCCATCTTCGTTTGATGCTTCCTGCATCACTGAATATTTTCCCCATAGAATCCTTCAGCATTGCAACTCAAGGTTTGAATTTTTTCTTCAGTTCTTTCAGCTTGAGAAATGCGGAGCATGTTCTTCCCTTTTGGTTTTCTAACTCCAGTCTTTGAACATTTTATTATAATACTTTGTTTTCTTGAGCAACTCTTTGAAATCAGCTCTTTTACTTCATCATTTCTTCCTTTAGCTTTAGCTGCTTGACTTTCAAGAGCTAGTTTCAGAGTTTCTTTTGACATCCATTTTGGTCTTTTCTTTCTTTCCTGTCTTTTTAATGACCTCTTGCTTTCTTCATTCATGGTGTCCTTGATGATGTTCCACAACTTGCCTGGTCTTTAGTCATTAGTGTTCAATGCATCAAATCTGTTCTTGAGATGGTCTCTAAATAAAGGTGAGATGTATACTCAAGGTCATATGTTGGCTCTCGAGGACTTATTCTAATTTTCTTCAACTTCAACTTGAACTTGCATATTTGCAATTGATGATCTGTTCCACAGTCAGCCCCTGGCCTTGTTCTGACTCATGATATTGATCTTCTTCATTGTCTCTTTCCCAGATATAGTTGATTTGATTCCTGTGTATTCAATCTAGTGAGGTCCGCATGTATAGTCACCATTTATTTTGTTGCAAAAAGGTAATTGCTATAAAGAAGTCATTGATCTTGCAAAATTCTATTATGAAATGTGCAAAGACCTGGAGTCAGAAAGCCAAAAGGAAAGAACACACTCGACATTTCTCAAGCTGAAAGAACTGAAGAAAAAATTCAAGCCTCGAGTTACAATACTGAGAGATTCTATGGGGAAAATATTAAATAACACAGGAAGCATCAAAAAAGATGGAAGGAATACACAGAATTACTGTACCAAAAAGAATTAGTTGACATTCAACCATTTCAAGAGGTAGCATTTGATCAAAAACCAATCGTACTGAAAGAAGTCCAAGCTGCACTGAAGACATTGGTAAAAAAACAAGGCTTCAGGAATTGACGAAAGCCAATTGAGATGTTTCAACAAATGGATTTAGCGCTGAGGTGCTCACTTGTCTACACCAAGAAATTTGAAAAACAGACAGCTACCTGGCCAACTGACTAGAAGAGATCCATATTTGTGCCCATTCCAAAGAAAGGATAGCCAACATAATGCCAAAATTATCTAACAATATCGTTAATATCATAAAAAAAAAATTTTTTTTTTTTACAAGTAAAATTTTGCTGAAGGTCTTTCAAAAGTGGTTGCAACGGTACTTTCACAGGGAACTGCCAGAAATCCAAGCCAGATTCAGAAGAGGATGTGGAACAAGGCATGTTATTGCCAATGTCAGATGGATCTTGGCTGAAAGCAGAGAATACCAGAAAGATGTTTACCTGTGTTTTATGGACTATGCAAAGGCATTCAACTGTGTGGATCGTAACAAATTATGGATAACATTGCAAGGAATGCTAATTCCAGAACAGTTCGTTGTGCTCATGAGGAACCTGTACATGGACCAAGAGATAGTTGTTCAAACAGAACAAGGGGATACATAGTGGTTTAAAGTCAGGAAAGGTATGTGTTAGGCTTGTATCCTTTCACTATACTTATTCAATCTGTATGCTGAGCAAATAATCCGAGAAGCTGGACTATATGAAGATGAACACAGCAACAGGTTTGGAAGAAGACTTATTAACAACCTGCTATATATGCAGATGACACAACCTTGCTTGCTGAAAGTGAAGAGGACTTGAAGAACTTACTGATGAAGATCAAAGACTACAGCCTTCAGTATGGATTAGACTTCGACATAAAGAAAACAAGAATCTTCACACCTGGACTAATAAGCAACATCATGATAAACAGAGAAAAGACTGAAGTTCTAAAGGGTTCCATTTCACTTGGATGCATAATCAAAGCCCGTGGAAGCACAGCTGCAAAAGACTTCTTTAAAGTGTTGAAAAGCAAAGACATCACCTTGAAGACTAAGGTATGCCTGACCCAAGCCATGGTATTTTCAGTCGCCTCCTATGCATGTGAAAGTTGGACGATGAATAAAGACTGAAGAAGAATTGACGCCTTTGAATTGTGGTGTTGGAGAACATATTGATTATACCATGGACTGTCAGGAGAACGAACAAATCTGTCTTGGAAGAAGTACAGACAGAATGCTCCTTAGAAGCAAGGATGGAGAAACTTCAACTCACGTACTTTGGACACGTTAGCAGGAGGGACCAGTCCCTGGAGAAGGACATCATGCTTGATTAAGTAGAGAGTCATCAGAAAAGAGGAAGATTCTCTACGAGATGGATTGATACCATGGTTTCAACAGTGAGCTCAAGCACAACAATGATTTTGAAGATGGTGCAGGACTGGGTAGTGTTTCCTTCTGCTGTACATGGGGCCACTATTTGTCAGAACTGACTTGATTGCACCTAACAACAACAACAACAGTAAATATGTATGCAAGGTAATTGTATGGTTTGTTTCTTAAAGAAATTGTTACACTTTATTAAGATAGTAAACGCATAGAATGCTGCAATGGCTTTCCAACAGCAGAGCTGAAGCGTTCACTGAGAGGCAACCCTTTGAAAGGATAGGTGCCATCCTTCAAGACATAGTATATGTATTAAATCAGAATTCTCATGATTGTGCTGTTTCCAACAGGAAGAATACATGGGTCCAGGAACTATGGGTGGAATCAGGAGTGGACCTATTAACCGTCATTCTCCATGACACACTGAGGGATTGTGTGCTTTCCATCTCCTCAACTCTGGGCTCGTCAGGATTGGAGGTCTTGATCTCCAAAGGGAGCATACTCTTCTGAAGGGTAATAAAGTTTTTATTGAACTACAAGCTATGGCTGCTGCCAGTACACTTTGGAGTCCTTGCCTCTAGGGACCAACAGGCAAGAAGAGACAGTGTCATGGATTAAATTGTGTCCCCCCAAAATATCTGTCAAATTGGCTAGGTCATGATTCCCAGTATTATGTGATTGTCCGCCATTTTGTCATCTGATGTGGTTTTCCTGTGTGTTGTAAATCCTGTCTTTAGATGTTAATGAGATGGAATTAGCAGCAGTTATGTAGACTCAATCTACAAGATTAATCTATAGTTTAAGCCAATTTGTTTTGAGATATGAAAGAGAGAACCAAGCACAGAGACAGGGGAGACCTCATACCACTAAGAAACAAGAGTCAGGGGAATATTGCATCCTTTGGAGCCGGGGTCCTTGCACTGAGAAGCTCATTGACCAGGGGAGATTGATGACAAGGACCTTCCCCCAGAGCTGACAGAGAACGCCTTCCCCTGGAGCTGGAGCCCTCAGTTCGGACTTCTAGCCTCCTAGACTGTGAGAGAATAAGTTTCTTTTTGTTAAAGCTATCCTCTTGTGCAGAAACCCTGGTGACGTAGTGGTTAAGTGCTGCGGACCAAAAGGTCAGCAGTTCGAATCTGCCAGCTGCTCCTTGGAAACTCTATGGGGCAGTTCTACTCTGTCTTATGGGGTCACTATGAGTCGGAATCAACTTGACAGCACTGGGTTTGGTTTGGGTTTTTTTGGATCCTCTTGTGCTATTTCTGTTATAGCAGCACTAGAAAACTGAGACAGCATTGTAATTGACTCTGATCAGCAGGAGGGGGTAGGGCAGGGAATACTACATGTGGAACCCAGATGATCTGTCTGAGTGCTTTTTGGTACTCCTTTGCCCTTTTGTAACTGAATGGAGAAGTATAGCAATGACATCCTGAGAATCATATTATGACCAAGGGTTCAGATGCCTCAGGAATTAAGAATTGGGTAACCCACCAAGACCTGATAAGGTGATAGTTAAGGATGAGGGGAATTTAGAATGACTCATGGAAGAGGGAGAGGTTGAGCACCAGTTGCAACCCTAAGGTCAACTGCAGTGTCAGAGGGTGTATGTAGTTCATCCCACTAACTTAATCCTTGTAAGTTTTGCCTCATGAAGAAAGATCCCAGGAACCCTGGAGTGGCTGCACTCTTACCCAAGGGAAAAGGTAAATCTGTTCAGCACAAGAAGTGAACTGTGGTAGCTAGGAAAATGAGCTCTTTGCTACAGGTAGGGTAAATGACAGAAAAGTACACAATTTCTGTACTCTGAATCTACCATTGTGTTTGTGCTGAAGCTATGCTTCCTACCATCTCCATGACTACTGACCATAATATAGCATATTTACATTTAACAGTTTCATGCAAGTGAGAGGAATTTGATTTCTAGGCTTGCTCATGAAACTATTTCAGATCAGTCTGTCCAGATAATTATGGGTTGTAATGTATATATATATGTATACACACACACACACACACACACACACACATATTTATATACATATAATTTATGTATTTCCTCAGTGGTTCTCAACCAGGATGATTCTCCCATCTCCCCCCACCCTTTCCCTAGGGAACATTGGCAGTTTCTGCAGACATTCTTCATGATCACAACCGGGTAGTTCATTTAATGGACAGACACCAGGGATGCTGTTAAACATCTACAATGCACAGGACAGCCCCCACAACAAAGAATTATCCAGCCCAAAATGTCAATAGAGTGAAAGTTAAGAAACGCTGATACACACACACACACACACACACACACACACGGACATTATATACATATAAATTCTATATATACACATTAAAATTAAGCTACATGTAAACATTCAAAACATATTAAAGTTCACTGATAATGAGTATTTTGTTGTTAGATCAAAAGTTTTTAATAAACATTTTATTTTTAGAATGTACATTACTATAGTGACTTTTTTGGATTTGACTCTGACTTAGTTATAAACAAAGTTTATAAATGGCAATTGAAACTTACTTTACAAGTGTGTTGAGTTAAAATTAGTCAACAAATGTAGTTTGTAAAATGTCGGTTGATATAGTATGGGTAGAATCTGAGTTAAAATTATTTGGCTGAAAATGTAACATTTTAGGTCTTAAAAATATATTATTGTAGGGTTATGCACATAAAATCATGTTATGATTTTCCAGTTGTACTTATAAACTAAGCCTGGGATTTGAGTTGATTTTGAATGAATTCTCAGAATTCTATTTCCTTAACAATTTTTCTGATATGTACCTGGCACATACTAGGTGATCAGTAAATATTTCTTATTGAAAGGCTACATTGTAAATTACAATTTGTAAATACAGCTTGTGATTATACTGCTTAAAATATTCTCATTAGTTTAATCATTTAAGAACATTAAATGTTTGTACAGTATTTGAAAGAAGAAAATTGACACTAAACAGCCAGGCTTTTGAAGCTAAGAATCAGAATCATTTAGCAAATCAAAAAGTAGTTAAAAACTTAATAAATTCACAAGGAGGTAGAAAGCATTTGAGAGGAGATTTGTGTTAGCCAATTTCTCTAGAAGTGAAAAATATGTAACAAGTAGAATGTAGTGTAATAGTAAGAAAATACTTGCACAGAATTAATGTGGTTTGGAGAAGGTTTTCAGGGAATGTCTTGGAATAGCAGCAGTAACCCATACATTGGCTGTATATGAAAGTATTATGATATCATCCATTTATTGGAGGCAAGATCTTTAAAAGAGATTTCAAAGATAGATTAGGGATGACTCCAAAATAGTATTGTTTTGGGAGTGGGGGCGGTTAACACGAGTTTCTTCCCAACTTGGAAGGAGGTGTCAAGATAAAAAGTCTATCTGTTTCCAGAGAACCCCTGAGGGAGCAGGAGAGCAGTCGGGTGCAAACCCCAAATTCTCATAAAGAGACCAAGACTTAATAGTCTGACTGAGACTAGAATGACCCCAGAGGTCATGGCCCCCAGACCTTCTGTTAGCCCAAGATAGGAACCACTCCCAAAGCCAACTCTTCAAACAGGGATTGGAGTGGACTATGGGATAGACAATGATACTGGTGAAGAATGGGCTTTTGGGATGAAGTAGACACATGAGACTATGTTGGCATCTCCTGTCTGAAGGGGAGTTGAGAGGGTAGAGGGGGTCAGAAGCTGGCCGAATGGACACGAAAAGAGAGAGTGGAGGGAAGGAGTGTGCTGTCTCATTAGGGGGAGTATATAGCAAGGTGTTTATAAATTTTTGTACGAGAGCCTGACTTGATTTGTAAACTTTCACTTAAAGCACGATAAAAAAAAAAAAAAAAAAAAAGGATCTGTTCTCTTACTTTGGACATGTTATCAAGAGGAACCTGTCCCTGGAGAAGAACATCATGCTTGGTAAAGTAGGTCAACAAAAAACAGGAAGACCCTCAATGAGATGGATTGACACAGTGGCTGTGACAATGGGCTCAAACACAGCAATGATTGTGAGGATGGCACTGGACCAGGCAGTATGTCCTTCTGTTGTACCTAGGGTCATTATGAGTCAGAGCCAACTTGACGACACCTAAGAACAACAATTTTCTTAGAGGAAAATTTACTATGCATAGGAGGGAATAACTTACCGTACCCAGGTTGCCAGATAAAATATAGGACACACAGTTAAATTTGAATTTCAAATGAATAATTTTTTATTATATGTATGTCTCATGAGACCATGCATACTTTATTATAAATCTGTTCCATGGTACAATATAACACCCATGAGACAAATGAAATTACCCTTCATCTGAACTCAAATTTGGCTGGCAGTCTATGTTTTTTGTTTTGTTTTTTATCTTCCTAAATTGGACAACCCTAATTATACCAGATTATTTATTATGCATGTACAGGTGTATGTTTTTCTGGAGTTTGATTCTAGATAGAATCTGGAAATGAGAAGTAGGAATATGGAGATGGATACATTTCCCAGCAAAATTTCTTTTTTTTCTGCTTTCTACTTTTTTTTTCTCACCTACCCTAAGCTATAAATTTTTGTTATCTTTTCATACATTATTCAATTTTGAGATTGAATAAACTATGAAGTTATCTCACTAATTTTTCTTTTACCTAAAATATGGTTAAGTGGCAGAATGAATTCTGGCTTTAAAAAGATGATTTAAAATAAGTAAACTTTCTTAGGGAGTTTTTTCCCCTCTTTTCAAATTTGATTAACATATGAAAATATATTGCTGTGTTTTGAGATCAAATTATATTCATTAAAAATCCAGGTGTATTTAGACCTCTGAGAATTGTTTAACCAAAAGATATGAGCAACAAGAAAACAAAACAAAAACATCTGGCTTGTAGCAGCTCTAAAACAATGTATGGCTTTAAGAGAAACTGCTTCTATGTCGGTTACATAATAGCAATTCTTTAGTCACGAGGTCTTTTTATTTCCATGGAAACACTGAGGTCATTTTAATTTTTAATTACACTGGAGTTTACAGTTTCATAGATTTAACTCTGTAGTGGTAAGCACAGAATCTAGAGCTTTATCCATTTCCACTTTTAAGAATTGTAAGGGAGAAAAAGATGGTTTAAAATGTTTATGAATTTCATTTAATTATAACCTTTAGCTGTGAATTGATTACTTCTAAATTCTCCTAAACCTGCTCTGCAGTTTTATATCCAATTAATTCCTCTACTTTTGTCTACAGCCTTTGGCTAAAAGTATTTTTACAGGAAGTCAATGTGTTGATGTGATGCTGGAAGCTATGGCACTAGTATTTTAAATACCAACAGGGTTGGTCACCTGTGGTAAACATGTTTCAGCAGAGCTTCCAGACTAAGACTAGGAAGAAGGACCTGACAGTCTACTTCTGAAAAAGTTGGGTAGTGAAAACCTTATGAATAGTAGTGGAACATTGTCTGAAATAGTTCTAGAAGATAAGCCCCTTAAGTTGGAAGGCACTCAATATACAACTGAGGAAGAGCTGCCTCTTCAAAGTAGAGTTGACCTTAATGATGTGGTTAGTGTCAAGCTTTCAGGACCTTCCTTTGCTGATGTGACATGACCCAAAATGTGAATAAACAGCTGTGAATATCCATCAATAATTGTAATGTGGAATGTATGAAGTAGGAAAATTGGAAGTTGTCAAAAATGAAATGCATAAAGATTGATATCCTAGGCATTAGTGAGCTGAAATGCACTGGTATTGACCATTTTGAATTAGACAATCATGCAAGAAATGGCAAATTGAAGAAGAATGGCATCATATTCATTGTCAAAAAGAACATTTCAAGATCTATCCTGAAGTACAACACTGTCAGTAATAGGATAATATCCATACGCCTACAAAGAAGACCAGTTAATATGACTACTATTCAAATTTATGTACCAACTACTAAAGCCAAAGATGAGGAAACTGGACATTTTTACCAACTTCTGCAGTTTGAAATTGATCAAACATGCAATCAAAAATCATTGGTAATTACTGGTGATGGGAAAGCAAAAGTTGGAAACGAAGAACTGGAAGTTGGAAAACATGGCCTTGGTGATAGAAACAATGCTGGACATCACAAGAATAGATTTGATGCATTGAGCACTAATGACACGAGACAAGTTGTGGGGTGACATCAAAGACATCATACATGAAGAGAACAAAAAGTCATTAAAAAGACAGGAAAGAAAGAAAAGACCGAAATGGATGTCAGAAGAGACTCTGAAACTTACTTTTGAATGTAGAGTAGCTAAAGTGAATGGAAGAAATGATGAAGTAAAAGAACTGAACAGAATATTTCAAAGAGTGGCTGGAGAAAAGAAAGTAAAGTCTTATAGTGAAACGTGCAAAGACTTAGAGTTAGAAAACCAAAAGGGAAGAACACACTTGGCATTTCTCAAGCTGAAAGAACTGAAGAAAAAATTCAAGCCTTGAGTTGCAATAGTGAAGGATTCTGTGGGCAAATATTGAATGACTCAGGAAGCACCAAAGAAGGTAAAAGGAATACACAGAGTCTCAGTACCAAAAAGAATAGGAGGTAGCATATGATCAAGAACCAATGGTACTGAAGGAAGAAGTCCAAGCTATACTGAAGACATTGGAGACAAACAAGGCTCCAACAATTGGTGGAATACTAATTGAGATGTTGCAACAAATGGATGCAGTGCGGGAGGTGCTCACTTGTCTATACCAAGACATTTGGAAGACAGCTACCTGGCCAACCTACTGAAAGAGATCCGTATTTGTGCCCATTCCAAAGAAAGTTGATCTAACAGATCTAATATCACACACAAGTAAAATTTTGCTTAAGATAATTCAAAACCAGTTGCAGCAGTACATCCACAGGAAACTGCCAGAAATTGAAGCTGGATTCAGAAGAGGACATGCGATAAATGATATCATTGCTGGTGTCATGGCTGAAAACAGAGAATACCAGGAAGATGTTTACCTGTGTCTTATTGACTGTGCAAAAGCATTCAACTGTATAGATCATAACAAATTATGGGTAACATTGCAAACAATGGGAATTCCAGAACTCTTAATTGTGCTCGTGAGGAACCTGTACATAGATCAAGAAGCAGTTGTTCGAACAGAACGATGTGATACTGCATGGTTTAAAATCAAGAAAGGTGTGTGTCAGGGTTGTATCTTTTCACTATACTTATTCAATCTGTATGCTGAGCAAATAATCTGACAAACTGGACTGTATGAAGAAGAACGGGGAGTCAGGGTTGGTGGAAGACTCATTAACAACCTGCAATATGCAGATGACACAACCTTGCTTGCTGAAAGTGAAGAGGACTTGAAGCATTTACTGATGAAGATCAAAGACCACAGCCTTCAGTATGGATTACACCTCAACATAAAACAAAAATCCTCACACCTGGACCAAAAACCAGTATCATGATAAATAGAGAAAAGATTAAAGTTGTCAAGGATTTCATTTTATTTGGATTCACAATCAACACCCATGGAAGCAGCAATCAAGAAGTCAAATGATGCATTGCATTGGCCAAATCTGCTGCAAAAGACCTCTGTAAAGTGTTGAAAGGCAAAGCTGTCACTTTGAGGACTAAGGTGCACCTGACACAAGCCATAATATTTTCAGTTGCCTCATATTGCAAGTGAAAGCTGGATAATGAATAGGGAAGACTGAAGAAGAATTGATGCCTTTGAATTATGATGTTGGTGAAGAAAATGGAATATACCATGGACTGCCAGAAGAATGAACAAGTCTTTCTTGAAAGAAATACAGCCAGAGTGCTTCTTGGAAGCGAGGATGGTGACACTTCCTCTCACGTACTCTGGACACGCTCTCAGGAGGGACCGGTCTTTGGGGAAGGACATCCTGTTTGGTACGGTAGAGGATCAGCAAAAAAGCAGAAGACCCTTGATGGGATGAAACAATGGGCTGCAACAATGGGCTCAAACATAGCGATGATTGTGAGAATGGTCCAGATTCGGCAGTGTTTCGTTCTGTTGTACATAGGGTCACTATGAGTTGGAACCGACTCAATGGCACCTAACAATAAAGGACAACAGAAATTGAAGCAGTGGATGCTGGTAGGATCAGTAGTTTGTGAGACATGAAAAATTGCTATAAAGTAGTAGAAAGAGCAGAAAACTAGTTATGCCACTTAGCTGAATAATCTTGAGTGAATCACTTCATTTCTCTGGCTCTCAATTTCTTCATCTGCAACCCGCGGGAATAAGGATGAATGACATAAGATCCCTTCTAGTTCTGGAACTCAGCGGTTCTCCGAAATGTCTTGTCCCTGTTGTGGACACTCTACACATGGGGTTCCAGTGTGGATAGTATTTCTCATGACACGGACATCTGTCTCAGGGACTGGATGCAGACCGTTAATAAAAAGCTATTACATGGAACAGATCATTAACTGGTCTGATGCTGAATTCATAGCTTTCTTTTCTCTTTCTGTATTATTCAATTTCCTGACATGAGTTTTACAGGTTCTATTTCTATTTGATTTTGGAAATTTTCGGAATGCAAGGCACAAAGGAAAAGAAACTGACTAGGTACTATGCATTGTGTTTTTACATAATTACCTTTTTAATCTTTGCAGTGATTAATGTCAAGTGCCAGTCAGCATTTGAATATATGATTTAAAGTATCACTTTGAATTTTCACTGTGAACTGAGATTTAGCTTCTCTCCTGTTTGTAATTGCTCATATATTTTGCATTTCTGACTACCGTGTTTCTTGGTTTAGATTCCTAGGCATAGAAATGCTGTTTAAAGAGCATAAACATTTTCTGATAACACTTTCAAATTTCTATAAATTTATATGATTTTAATTTCCCTATAAGTGGTTTTTGATTGTGTATCTGACTGTATCCTCATTAGAATTAAATATAATAGTGTAAAGACTTTGCTGATTTGAAATATCTCAGTTTTATTGAAATTCATATCTTTTGATAGCGAGATTGATGTTTTTCTTATATTGTTTTTATTTTTTCTTATGTGAAATATCACTTTATTCACTTAGCCCATTTTTATATTGCAATCTACTCTTAAAAAATAAATTTCTGTGGGCTTCATGTGTGTATGTGTGCTTAAAATTTCTACGTGATCTTTTTTCTTTTTTTTTTAATTAATCTGTTATGATTAATTCGACTCCGACTCATGGTGATTCCATTTGTGTCAAAGTAGAACTGTGTTCCATGGATTTTCAGTGGCTGATTTTTCAGAAGTAGATCTCCCAGCCTTTCTTCTTCTTTCTGAATATAGCGACAAAACAACATTCATTTATAGGAAACAGAAAATGTATGTGATTTATACAAAACCATTGCCTAAGGGTCTGATTTGACATTTTTAATAAAAAATAGGGTGGCATAAGATGGGAGATTGACCTTTGTCTTTTACAATTAGTCAGTCAACCTATACATATTCTCAAAACTCTAGTAGGTGCAAGGTCCTGTGCTGGGCTTGGGGAGGAGAAACTAGAGAGTCTATATTTGGCCTCAAAGAAATTACAAGGAAAAGTTTGAAAAGTAGAATTTCCTACTTTCCTCTTCTGACACTCAAACACCTTCTCTTTCCTAGTTCATTTGGCCTTGATAAAGTCACTTATCTTTTTCACAAGTGAATATCCTCATCTATAAATTAGAGATAAACCATCCTACATCACAGAAATTTTGTAATGATCAATAAAATAATGGCTGTAAAAGTGTTTTGAAAATGATAGAAGACAATTTGAATGAAAAGTTGTTTTTTTTTCAACGTGGTTCTTGTCTACTATCTAGTTACTGAATGCCCACTTCCCTCCCTCCCCACCCTTGTAACCATCAAAGAATGTTTTCTTCTGTGTTTAAACCTTTTCTTGAGTTCTTATAATAGCGGTCTCATACAATATTTGTCCTTTTATGACTGACTAATTTCACTCAACATAATGCCCTCCAGATTCATCCATGCTGTGAGATGTTTTGTGGATTCATCATTGTTCTTTATCGTTGCATAGTATTCCATTGTGTGTATGTACTGTAATTTATCCATTCATCTGCTGATGGGCACCTAGGTTGTTTCCATCTTTTTCCTTTTATGAACAGTGCTGCAATGAACATGGGTAAGCATGTATCTATTCATGTGACGACTCTTATTTCTCTAGGCTATATCCTAAGGAGTGGGATTGCTGGATTGTATGGAACATCTATTTCTAGCTTTTCAGGGAAGTACCAAATTGATTTCCAAAGTGATTGTACCATTTTACATTCCCACCAGCAGTGCATAAGTGTTCCAGTCTCTCCACAACCTCTCCAACATTTATCATTTTGTTTCTTTTAGATTAGTGTCAGCCTTGTTGGGGTAAGATGGTATCTCATTGTATTTTTTATTTGCATTTATTTAATGGCTAATGATCGTGAACATTTCCTCATGTATCCTTTAGCCACCTGAATGTCTTCTTTGATGAAGTGTCTGTTCATCTCCTTTGCCCATTTTTTCATTGGGTTGTCTTTTTGTTGTTGAGATGTTGCGATATCTTGTAGATTTTAGAGATTAGATCCTGATTGAATATGTTGTAGCCAAAAATTTTTTTCCCAGTCTGTAGGTTCTCTTTTTACTTTTTTGGTGAAGTCTTTTGATGAGCATAAGTTTTTGATTTTTAGGAGCTCCCAGTTATCTACTTTCTCTCCTGGTGTTTGTGCATTGTTAGTTATGGTTTATAGTCTGTTTATGCCATGTATTAGGGCTCCTAGCATTGTCCCTATTTTTTTTCCCATGATCTTTATCATTTTAGTTTTATATTTAGGTCTTTGATCCATTTTGAGTTAGTTGTTGTACATCCGGCCTTTCTTTTGAGGTACCTCTGAGTGGACTCCAACCTCCAACCTTTCCATTATTGGCTGAATGTGTTAACTGTTTGCATCACCGAGGGACTCCTTTATTATATAAGTAACACATAAATATTCTAATTGTAAAAGATTCAGACATGAAAGTGTGGAAATTCAGAATAGCCTGAGCTCAGTGCATCTCCTAGGCAGCTGTATGATCAATGTTTATCCAATTATACTTTTCCTAGTTCTCATTTTCCCCAGGGTTAGAATAATTAATCATACTGTCTTAGATGCCCTTTTTGAATAGCTGTTTGGATTTTTAATCAGTTATGAGCACTCTTAAAAAAAATGCAGTTTATGATCATAAGTCTTAAATATTCTCTCCAGATTTATCAGTTTCTTTGTTATACTCGTTAATGAAACTGGCTGTCTTTAGTCTATGAAGGTTACTCCCTCTAATTTATCTGGTTGCCAGGGGCATAAAAAAAGAGAGCAGAGGGTAGTATATTCTCAAGGATATCTTTTTTATCTCCACAGAAAGCAACAAATAATAAAATAGTTTTGAAAAAAGTGATAAGTTTAACGAAATATGTTTCCCGTTGTTTGCTGTAAATATAATTTAGTTTTATATTTCCTCTATCAGTACTGGTACATTAAGACACTTTATTCATTTACTTTTCTAGATAAATGTTAGCATGTGCATCTTTACTAAATAAAACTAGATATATCAGCATTCTCTATATTTACATAATAGTACATTTGTGCTACTACTGCATGCATTGTAAAAATTGACTCTAATTTTCTACATTTATTTTAGATACTATATAGTAATTTGATTAATTTCTTATAGTTATAATAATAATACTACAAAGTGTTACATAGTCTTCAGAAAAACCCATCATATAGACTATATCTTATTTGAGTTTTATATCTCCCTTATGAAATAGCTCTTTAAATCTCAGTTCATATTTAATTTGTCAAGTGTTTTCATTATGAATGGATGTTGAATTTTGTCACATGGTTTTGCTGCATCTATTGAGATGGTTGTATGTTTTTTTTCCTTTGCCCTATTAAATTGGTGAAATACATAGATTGATGTATTTAAATGGTATAAATAGTACGTGTCTTCTGGT